>NW_010268010.1:0-11263 GCF_000690775.1 Eurypyga helias
TTTGTGAGCGTGCACTTTTGAAGGAGATACTACTACATGGCTTGTTGGTGTTGCTTTTATTTCGGCTGTGGTGGAGAGCGGACAAGCAAGCAGCAAGACACTGTTTAAGTCTCCATGAACTTCTGTTCTTTCCTGTGCATTTATTTTGTGAAGGTAGGGAAAAAACATCAGAAATATATTCTAAAAATTTCCAGTGCAGACAGGTCTGTGACAGCATTCAAACACAGTATTTAGACTTCTCGTGCTCAGGTAAGGTAAGAGTTCATTCAGGTAGGGCATAGGCTTCCTCTGTCGGTCGGTAGGGCAGCTGGCTAGAAATGTGGGGTAACGGTCATCAAATGTAGGTCTCTGCAGCAGTACATCATTATTGTAGTGCACTTCAAATACCCACACATGTCTCTCAAATGGCTATTAAAAAGTGCCAAAGAATTTGAAATTTGACAAAACAGTGGTGGTTCGAGCTTGCGCTGCTCTCTGACTGCTGCTGGGTAAGACTCAGATTTGGTAGTGGCGATGGGTGACAGTATCTTGCCCTTGGTATTCTGAAAGCACAGGGGAAAAAAGGTGTAGAAAGCAGGTGTGTGCACCGAAGGGCTGAGGAGCACCTAAGAAGCGCAGGTGAAAAGATTCTAATTGTTCCTACAGAAAACTGGACTGTGTGTGTCAAGCATTTCAAAGAAGCCTGGTACTGTAAGGTTCTGCATTTCTTCTCAGGGCTAGTGAAGAGTGAGTGGCTGTGGGAGGGGGGAAGGGGTGTTTGGGGTTTTTTTAATACACTGCTTGACACCAAGACCTTTTTATTTTTTTCCCCTGAAGAAGTGACTAGGGTTTTGCCTCACTTCCCTACCTCTTTGTCTCCTTCCAAACCAATGATTGCTTGCTGTAAAATCCGTTTGACACGTGGATATCAAGTCAAAAGTCGCTGAGTGGTCACCAATGTAAACGCTGGACTATTTCATCTGTTACTGTTAAAAGCTCACTAGATACATTTTTGTGACCTCTGCTGTCGAACAACAGGTTAGATACCATGTAGGTCCTTTTTTTTTTTTTTTTTTTTAATTTCAAATCTGTTCAATTTATTGTCCTTGTAGTATTACTCAGGACTTCTGGGATTCCAGAGTCACAAAATCTTGCCTTGTTCACTGTGTCTGTATTCAGTTCTGCTTATTGCAGCTGGGAATTCTCTTTGTTTTGCCATCCCCAGTGCAACTGTGAAGTATAAGCGTGGCAATTTTTGTAACTGTATCACTGTAACTCTTGCACTTGTAGGCATTTTATTCTGTAGTTTAGATCAATTTCTTACCTGAACTAGACTTCCAGGAGGTTTCTTCCTTGTACCTCGTGTTTTCCAAGCTCTCCATGTTGACTTAAGTGGGATCATAATTAGATCAACAACTGCCTTTTGGGGGCACAGAGTCAAACCAATGCTAAGCACGTTGAGGTGCCTGCTTGAACATGTTCTGGAAGCAACTGAGCATTTTTACTTTCCTGCCTGAGAAAATGACATCACCTAGAGGGTGAAAAGATCTGCACATGGAATCTGTTCTTCTGGCAGCTCACTGATACGTCTTTGTGTTGATCATGTGGTCTTGGCAATGTTCCCAATCTTGCTCATGGGTATCTATGAGAGTTACTAGGATATTAAAGATACCAGCCACTCAGCACTAGTGGACAAAGAATATGTACTATGCAGTTTCCACGCTGTATAAGTCCATTAAAATGGCTTTTTCTATAGCATCTTGAAGTTTATAAAATACTCAGTACTGGTAAGGGTTCTGTGCTCGTTCTCTACCAGGTATGATAGCTTGAGGAGCACTCGTGGCTGTGGGAATGTCTTTGTGGTACCTGGTGACCAGATATGTTTTCTGAGTAAATGACTGCTACTTACGGTTAACTGTCTGTACTCACTTACTAACAGAGGGGATTTATTGTGTCTGTCAGGTGTAGTGATGTGGTGTCGAGAACACGGATCACAAAATGTTGCCATCAGAATCCTTTCCAAACTGAAGATGACTTTCACATTTCCATAATACGTGCTATTACTCTTCTCCAGATGGCACTTCTACTGTTAGTGTCACCGGCGCCCCGTCACAGATTAATGGGACACACTAACCTTTTTGGTCTCGTAAATTGAAACCTGACTCCTCCATATTTCTTGTGCATAGTACATTGTCATTAACATCGGCTCCATTAACATCAAGAAGCAGCCACTGTTCATCTCTCTCTGCTTTGAGTACCTGTGTGTCCTGCTGAATTGAGCAAGGGCCACGTGATGATTTTGTGTAACTTGTGAGGCCTATAGGGAACCAACACCTAACAGGCTGGTTAAATAGCAGATAGATTTTGTTACATAATTACTTTGCTGGATTTGTGAACAGAGTGACTTTTTAATTAAAATTTACATTCCATAACTTATCATTTTGACTCTATTGCTCCTTATCCTCTATGGACATTCTGAGTGCAGATAATTTTAATTAAAAAAAGCCAATAGATGCCTAACATGAAAAATACGAAGGAATGATACTGTACTCCTTTTTAAACACAATAATTGCTATGCTAATATTTTGTACTATACTAATAGTTGATACTAGACTGCTTTAAAATATTCTTTACAGAGAAAAAGATTTTTGAAGAGAGGAAAATTAGCTGCTGCTTCTAAAGTCTGATACAAAGATTCACTGAGAAAAAAACCCTATTGACTTCAAGGGCTTTGGATCAGACCCACACGAATAAATTCAGCAAAGCATGTGAAGTACATGATTAACCTTCAGAATGTGCTCAAATCACTCTCCTCAACAAAGCACGTAAGCACTTGCTTAAATTTGAGTATTTGATTAGCTGTCTGAAGTATTCGCTGAAGAAAGACCAAAGTACTACCACTTTTAGCTAATGTAGCTACCTAATGCCATTGCCTCGATTGCATCCACATGCGAATCTGGTTTGTGCAAAAAGCCAGTTCTTGCTTCCAGTCTTCATGGGGCCTCTACTGCAGTGACAGTTTAAAAGAGCCAGGGGTCATAATGCTTAATACACTTTAGTCCAAGCGGTTCATTTTGAATTTGATTTCTAACAGTTTTTTGTTTATAACAAACAAAAAACAAACAAACAAAAAAGGTAAAAATATTGACATTTAATTTAGAAAGTTCAGTTTATCAGAACTTTACAGTTTATTAAAAAGCAAATCAAAATCACAACACAAAGTCAAAATAAATTTATTTCTTTGGAAAAATTTATACTCATTGAAACATTTTTCATCAGGAGAAATGCTTCACTAGGGGATAGTGACACTTGAGTCTAATGCTCATATACAAAAAACTGTTTTCAAATTAGAGCGGGCAATTAAAGTTATTCTGGTTCACTGTATTAAAACCAGAACAAAGCAATTGCTCTTCGTTTTGTTTGTCACATTTGGGCATTCACTTTCTAGATCTTTAAACATATCTAAATAAGAAATGTTTACAGTAAGGAGGTGTACTTAAATAATTAAGTATTTTCCCCTTGCTTTTTAAATGCTCAGTATTCATTTAGAGTCTGGCATACCTTCTGTGACTGCAAATGCAGAACAAAATGTCAGTTTATGCCTGAAGAGACCTCCCAGATCACACTGACACAATTTGAACAAAGCTGCCTGTAGTGAGCAGCTCTAGACCAATGCAGAATACATCTGATCTCCCAACCCAAAATTTACATTCTAATGCTCTCATCAAAGCAGCTCTTTGCCAATATTTGAGATGGGCCCAGACATCCACCTGCAGGTTGATGTGGAGGAGCATAGTTTCACCTTTGTGTTTTCTTAGTGAACCAACAGAGGAGAAAACCTGTAGGTGGATGTGGACTTGTTAAAGAAGAAAAAGTCACCTGCCTTCTAGCTCTTCCCACCCCTTGTAATGCCTGCAGTTATATCTGTGCGGGCTGCCTCTGCGTGGTGCTCCCTGCTGTCCTACAGCAAAGATCTAACTTTCCTAAGGGAAAGCCAGGCATGTGTGCTCTTTTGCTGGAGGAGAAGCCAGCCGAGCAGCAGTACATCTGTTCACCGTAGGTATCCTCTCCAGCACTTTATTTGCATTTGCCTGCTCTAGACAGAATTTGCATCTGCTCCAGGGGCACCATGCTGCGTGTAAAGTATTCAACAGACAGATGTTTGTAATAATTAGCAGATTTCGACTGCTATCCGTTCGGCACACAGCAGGCGAGGTATCTAACACTGATGTTCAATAACCCACTAAGCTTGCTCTAATGGCCCCTGCTGAGGAAACGTGTGTAGTCTGTTACCAGGTAAAACAGGACAGCACTCCTACAGGCAGTACTTCACTGCCAGCAATCGTACGGATGACCGTGTCCCCCGATCACACAGAACCAGTCTCTGCCTGGTTCTGAGCTGCCTGTCCTTTCCCTGGTCCCCATGACCCAGCCTCTCTTCTCGTTGCTGATACCAGCGCGTGCAAAGGCTGTTACGGAGGTGCAGCTGCATGAGTTTGGAGGGAAAGCTGCCCCCGAGCATGGACACTGTGAGTCCCTGAGCTGTACTGAACGCAGCAGTGTGCTCGTCCTTCTGGAGAGGAGCCTGCCTGGCCATGACCCTGGGTGCTGGGTCTGTAGGATTGCTGTCGTTGGGATTGCTGTGAAACTCGGAGCAAGTGACATGAAAGGCATATTGACCTGATTGCTGGCAGCATTTTAAGTCATTCGTTGTATTTTGCAGCGTGTCTTTTAATACTGTTGTGCTATTCAGGGATGTGAGAGATGAGGCAATCAGGCATTTATACTGTAACAGCAGCAGTTAAAAAAAATCACAGATACCAAATTTGTTCTTCCTCTGCCTTGACCTTCTCCTTTTTCACTCTCAACTTGTCCTATTGGCATGGAAACCACATTTTTACTTTTCTTCCTGCCTCTCTCTTCCCTTCTGCCCTTATTAATCATCTCCTAGCTATGTAGTCTAATCTTCCACATAAGTATTGCAGACAGAATGACTTGTTGCAACCGCAGCCACCCAGAAACCCTATTTTTCCTGTGACTTCTGAAAGAGAAAATTTGCTTGCCTCATTTCAAGGCAAGCTCAATGCAGTATGCCAATATAAATTGAGTTTCTCCATCTCAGTGAATGGAAAAGCCTGTTTTGGACCATTTGAAATGGATGGATCTTGGTCCCACTAATCAAGATACAAGGTTGTGCAGTGAGTCACTGGTGTGCTGACACACATACCAAAAAGGGCTTGTCTGATACGGAATGGAAAGCTTCAGCCGTGCAGTTTCACTGGGGTATCACTTTTGGTATGTAACATACAGAATATACATGTTTTGATAAAAGACATGAGGGGCTGTAATTGTTTCTCTGCAACTTCTACTCACCCCCTCTTGTAGAAAATCTAGACGAAAGACTTAGATACTAATCCGTTTTGACTGTCCAACTGTAGTTCTCCCAGAGAAGAAATCTTTTGGGGTCAGCAGCTTATACAGTGCAATAGTCTGAAAGTTCTGTGCAAATCTGTAGATATTTCTACAGCTGTCTGTATTTGTAGGTTAAAAAAAAGGAGCAGATCTAATCACCAGAACATTATGGTTACTCTCCTCCTTTTGCTCTGCTATGATTTGAATAAGAATTTATGAGCTAGTAAATCATACAATGCTAGATTGAGAGGCTGTTACATTGGTCCAGGGTCTTAATATTTCAGATGCTCAATAATACTGGTGTCTATCCTTAGCAGATATTAAGAGAAGAACTACTACATTTATGTCTGGCCAGAGGAACATCTGGATGTCTAACATACAGAGGTTTTAAGGTCCTCTCTATTGTCACCTGCTAATGCAGAATTATATTTTCTGTGCTTTTAAATGCATGGAAATGGTTACGGAGGTCCCTGAGGCTCTTTATCAAGGATGCAAATTGGCAAATGAGTATCTTTTGATGCAGAAATTCTTGTGAACCCTTTTGTCTTCTGGACCTGAAATTAAATAAAAGTCTGAAAAACTGCTGATATTGCTACATTAATTTCAATTGTTTATCTGTGAGACCAGCCTGGAGGAGAGAAGAGTGAAAGAAGACTTTTTACAAAGTTTGACAAAACAGATTTAAATATGGCTTCTTGTTCGGTTGGATGGTTGTTTTTTTCCTAAAAGATTTTCTCTGTTGCCTTTAATTACATCTCCATGGGTTCATTTCCTTGGCAAGCTTTGAAAGAGAAAGAGTGAGGAAAGCTTTCATGCCAGGATGGCTTCTCCAAGTTCTTACTAATCCATACTTCATAGTAGCTTTATCAGTAATTGGTTTGGGGGTGTTGGCAGTGCTTGATAGCTTTCAGCTGGGTTTGTACAGTCAAACATATTTTCATAATCTCCAGAATATTGTTCTCTTAGATCATGTTTGTGCTGCTTTTCCAAAATAACTTTTCTTTAAAACATTGCAGTGTCTGATGTTTCCTGTTCCACTGTAATAAAATTTATGGCGTAGCTTAGGTAATGTTTAGGAGGGTAAACCCCATACATGTACTGTGCTTCTTACTAATTCCAGAAGGCACAACTCAGGACTTCTGGGACAAAAGAGAGGAGTGTAATTAAGAAAGGGGAAGTCATCATGAAGATGGTCTGTGCTTATGAACAATGTCCTTATAAACTGACATTTGGTGAATATATTTCTAGATCCAAAACCCAGTAGAGTGTCAATGACTCAGGCATATTTCAGCCTCACTGCTGGGAAGGTGCTTAAGCAGCACGTCTAAAAAGTGCTGTGGCACACAGTGGTAATTGAATTTTTGGGTAATTTTGCATTACCTACATGTGTCAGCCTCTTTCAGTACTCTGAAAATTCCATAGCTCAGCAGGAGGAAGTGGCAAAATGCTGTTTGCCTCTGCTGAACTTGATATGATGGTTTGGGAGTGGCCATGTCTCTCTACTGCAGATCAGGCGGTGGCTATTAAAATTCTTTTGGATAGAGCCAACAATGCAAAGATGAGGGTAGGTTTGGGATTTGAAAATCCAGGAAGGGTAAAAAAAGGTAGAAAGGAAGCCACTGATCTTCATGTATGTAAAGATTCTGAATACAAAAGGTAAATAAACTGCCCTGCATACTGACTGTGCTAAAGACAAACTGGCCTAGGCTTGGAGCAGGGCAGATCTAGGATGAAGCATTGAGCAGCAGAGTTGTGTGCTGAAATAGATATAGGAAAGCACTGGCGTCTTCAGTCAACAAAGGTTTGTAAGCAGTGGTTGGACGTGAGGTTTTAAATCCTGTTTCTGCTGACAGAAAGAGGAGATTACAGGTTCTGGTGGCAGCAACAGAAGTACCAGGCTCTGTGCTGGTTTTCCAAGATTTCTTAAAGTCCCTTGAACTCCTCTCTATAAAACCACATTTTCGGATTTTCTGTGGGATGAAAATGTGTTGGTGAGAGGCGGTGCTTTCTTCCTGAGGGCCTGTGGGTCTGCGCAGGGCACCGTGGCTGGGAGGTCCCTGGATGGTTACACCCATCACTGCACAGCCGCCCGCTGGTGCCGTCGCCGAGGTGTGTCGGGTGGGTCAGTACCAGCAGGGACTCCTGTGCAGGGCTGAGCACCATGCGCAGTGTCCCCGGGTCTCCTGGGCCGTGCCACAAACACGATGGGAGTGGTGACCACAGCACGCAGACTGTAGCCTGGGGTGGGCTGGGAGAGGTGATTGTGGAACAGACTGAGCTTCCTAAAGAAGCAGCAGCCACTATTTCTGGTTGTCCCCATTGGATACCAGAGCTCTTTCATCCTGGGAAGGATATTCGGAGGCTAGCGGTGGATCAGTGAGAAACGCACGAGTCCGGGAAGGCCTGGCTGGGAGCTGCTCCCTGCAGTTAGCTCAGGCCATGGGTGTTAGCTCATGCTGGAGCTGTAACCCCAAGCTGCAGTTATATAAAAGGGGAGAAACATGCATGGGCTGAAAAGAAAATACTTTCAGCTGGCTTTGCTGTTACAGAACAAAGACTATTTTTCTTCCTAGTTGTCATTCCTCTTTAAATTTGACCATTACCATGAATGATGTAAATGAGCATTTGCCACCTGGGGTAAGGCTAACTAAAATGTTAAATGTGACTTTAAATGGCCTGTCTAGCACTACTTCGTCATGTTACATATTACAGCCATCACTTGTTTGACTGGAAGGCTGCTCCCTGCTGCTTCATAGCCTTTGGGGTAGCACAGGCAGAGCCGTATGTGCTGGGGATGCGGGCTGCATGCCACAGTTAGCAGTGATTAATGGATGCACTTACAAATAAGTGTGTACATGTGTATAGTAATCTTTGAAGAAGATTATAAAGTGCAATGTCAAAGTGAAAAATCTAACACTGGGGCATCTCTGAAGAGGTAGCGACCCCCTTTGGATCCTTTCACTGTCGGTCCTTCCTAGCATCAGCTGCTGCTGCTTCCGTGCAATCCGTAGCTGCTAATGTGTTTATAGGAAAATGATGCTCAGTGGGAGGGGCTGTAAAATGATGCTTAATGTTTGTGTGGAGAAAAAGATTCATGTCTCTTCAAAGAGAATTGTGAAAATGCATTTGTCAATATGCATGAAGTAAATGAAGAAGAAGATACGTTTAATAGGTTGCTTGTAGAATGAGAATATGGTTCCCCTGTGAGACGAGCTTTATCAAGGCTGTGCCTTTGTGTGTGACACTTTCCTCCCTGCCATCAGAGCAGAGCAGTTGCAGTGACACCGGTGCCCCCACAGACTTTGCGTGCAAGCACAGGCTGCTGAAGGGCACCAGCTGTGGGGAGGGTTTGCCATAATGGAGACTTTGCACAGTCCCCTGACTCTTCTGTCCTGTTCCTGCCATCCCTCCTCCATTCCCCATCTCACTTTGAGTCTTGTAGCCACACACCCCCCACAATTCACAGTTGTGCATGGCAGGCAAGAGACAACAGCCATAGGCTGAGACTAGACAGCGTCCAACTGGATATTAAGGAGAAACTTTTCCCCCACACAGTCAGTCAGGCATGGGGACCTGTTGTCCAGGGAGAGTGTACCATCTTCATTTTTTGGTGGTTCTCAAGCCCAGTTCGGGTAAACCACCGAGCAACCTCATCTGATCCCATCGTGGACCCTGCTTTGAAGCAGGAAGTTCTTCCAGCCTGGATTACTGTGTGACTAAATCCTCCCCGCCTCAGAGGCTACAGAGACTCTGGTTGGGACAGAGTTTGCTGCTGCCCAGGGGGACTAGGCAGGATCTTTCTGGTCACAGGTGTAAAGATTTGACTGTAGGGTGTGAAACCGAAGGTAACCAGCAACAGTGCAAGATAACATAGCCTGGGAAATCCTCTTGGAATGATACTGCATATAGAGTTTCTCCACTGGGAACTTTGTTAACAGCCTGAGGAACCCATCCCTTGTCTGTCAGGCTTATCTTTCCATGAGAGGTGATCAGATCTTCCTGTCTCTGTGCATGCTGAGCAAACCCTGCTGTAACGTGCAGAAGCAGCACAGGCTCACTATGGGAATACCTACTACAACGTGCTCCCTGTCCCCCTGTAAATCTGCCCCTCCCATTTGTGATGTGGAAACGTCACCGGCATGGTGGAAGGGCTGCCAAGACAGCTCCAGGTCTCCTGCCTTCACCCAGACTGCAAAAGCAATGAGGTTCACAGAGGGGAGGGTTGATTGGTACCCTAAGGACAGGAGGATTCCCTGCCATGGATCAGGGCCTTGCAGGATGCTGGCACTGGGAGGGAAGGAAGCTTACGTGTGCAGGCCTTCTGCCCGCTGCTGCAGGAGTGGGGCTTTCCCTCTCTGTTGCCCATACCCCTCTAGGGGCAGACGTGCGAGAAGCTGGAGGCTTTGAAGAGACTCTTGAGTGACTTAGATACCCTGCGTAATTGAATTGGTTACCTTTGGGCTTCTCGAAAATTCCCTGTTGCTCAAGTCTCATTTAATACAATTGCTTAGCTGATATATACTTGAATTCCTGGCTGTAGAGCAGCATGCAGGCAGTACATCAGTACACGAGACACACTGCCCCCAGGTGACCGGCTGCTGAGACTCCCATCCTTTTTCTATTTAGAAAGAGCTTAATGGGCAAAAGGGAAGGAGGAGCATTGCTCAGTATGGAAACTGCCCTCCCTGCTAGCGAGTCATCAAGACCTCAAAAGAAATTATCATGAAAGCTGGTCAATTAATGTCCTAACAGAGGGAGGAGAAGAGAGTACTAGTTAGTGTCAGCTACAGCCCACCCACTGGCATTAGCAAACAAGTCGCCCAGCTTCTCAAGCAGCCATCTGTCATTTCGGTGGTGAAAAAGACTGTGCTCTCATAGCAGACATCAGTCCGAGTGGTGCTCACGCTGGTGGTGCTAAAATACTTTTGCCACTTTTGACTATTCCCACTGACAGAACAAAAATGAGAAAGTCTGGCATCCAGTGGGGAGACACTTGTAAAAACAAGATGATTTTCGGTGTAACTGTGGTTGGATCACGCTTCTTATCTGCAAGTCCAAAACCAATGGATATTCCCTGGATGGTTTGTTGCAGATGGCATTGGCATTGCAGATTTGAGGCATAGTGGTGAGGAGCTGGGAGTAAAATTGCAGAGCACATACGGGATTCAGAGCTGGTTTAGCTCCTCTTACAAGCTCCCCAAAATGTCACAGTAAAACAGAGGGCCACTGTCACTGAGAAACCAGTAGCCTGATTTATGGGCATTGTAAGGCAACTAGAAAGGAAAAAAGTTTTAAACTGTCTGACACAACAAATGGAAGAATGGGGAAGGTGGTGGGTTGTAGAGCAGTAACTGAAAATTCAGGGAGAGGACAAGTAACAAAAATTGAAATCTAAGTCATCAGCTAGACAATAGGCAGACCTGGCGGGAGGGCACTGAAGGTGTATTAAAACACAAGAAATATGTAGCAGTTGCAACCCTTTGTTCCTAGGAAGTGGTAAGGGTGCCAGTGAAAGCACAAAGAGGCAATTTTCAGTAGATGTTTCTATCTTCTAGTTGAGGAAAGGCAAGATGATGTATCCCTTTCATATGAGAATGTGACGTTTTCATCTCTCACAATGAAGAGTGTGTTAAACCTCAGGTACAGAAGTTCCACTTCTTTAGTTTGGCAAATGTAGATTAATTTGCCTCCTATAGCTGTAAAAGAGCTGCCAAGGACTGATATTATGGGTGGTTTTGTTTGGCTTTTGTTGTTGTTTTGGTTTTCAAAACTCAAACCCTGGGAGAGTTTCAAAGCACTAAAGGGAAATTTGTGTTTCTGAATTTGAAAGTCAGAAATTAATTGATCCATGTAGTTGGAGGCCTGTGGCTAG
>NW_010268011.1:0-30132 GCF_000690775.1 Eurypyga helias
TCCAACCCAAACTGTCCTATGATTCCCTGATTTGATGTTATAAATTTATCTGCACTTTCCTGCCAGTGAGAAGTGAGCAGGGAGTTGAAAGGGCCTATTTAGGCTACAACAAGGTGTTTTTGGCAGTAGTCAAGTTGCACAGATGAAGTCAGACCACTTCAAATACTTAGTATGGGCTAGGTGCCTAGTACAGCTGGCACTTGGATTCAAAGCATTTTATATTAAACAATGTTAATAAACATGCTGCCAACAACTTAATGCAAAATGAAGACATAAACTAATGCTTTTGTTTTTCTGGGGGAGAGGTGTGTTTGCCATCTGAACACCAAGCAAACTGGTACAGTTGTGTTTACCGACAGAAGCACAACTAGCTTAGCCAGCTTCAGAAGTACTTAAAAACTCGTACCACTGGCTCAGTCAACTGGATCATCCCATTCCGAAGGTCTGTATTTTAACCAAGCAGTTCCATCACTTAAGCAAAATACAAATTGTTTAAGAATGCAAATGGCAGATTGTGATATAACTTGGGCTTTCTAGAGCAAAACCACAGTATTAAGGTACAACATTCTTCCCCATTCTTCCCTGCTGAAGAAGCAGCTTGTTCATTCTTTCCTGGGAAAGCCTCAATGGTCACAGCACTGAGGAGTCAGTGGCAGGTGAAATGACATACCTACTAAAACCGTATGACAAAACATGGCTACAGCTGACTGGAGTAATGGCATGTTCAAGTGAAAAACAACAGAATTTTCCTTCTTGGTACCCAGAGAGAGATTCTTTTTCTCCAGAATTCAGCAGAGAACAACCGAAATGCTCTTCAGTTGGACCATAAAAAAAAGAGACAAGTAGCAGAAGTACCTGGAAACGTGGATCCTGCGATGTCTGAAATTAGATGGGAAGGGCAAAGCCACCTCCAGCTGGGTTCATACAAAATGGGTCCAACACACTCAATTCAGAAACACAGCTAAATGTTTTTTAAACACAAACCAGAAGTAATAGCAATATTTGCTTTATCTCAGAACCTATGTAGCATAAATAGAGCCACTAAAGCCAGTTTATGGTGCTTAGGGGTTGCGTTTTGAGGCAATAAGCATTCCTCCACTGTCCCTAGATAAAAGAAATCAAGCCACTCGAGTTGAAATTAAAGAGACTGTGACGTCTTCTACCAAATAATGTGTTTAATCCTATCTTTTTTTAAACATGTGACTTCCTTGCACAGCCATCAATACACATGGCTTAAATTGACCGTTGTGGACAGTGTCCACAACTGATGTCACGCTGGTCTAACAGTCAGTGAACCATCACACTGCAATTTTCCATGTTTTCCCTAGTATGTCAGTAGTAAGCACATATGCCCTGCAGCACTGTAATTATGCAGTAGCAACAATATAATTATAATTGTATTGACCAAACAGGGACAGTTCTGGGGAAGAAAAAGAATGTCAAAGAAACATCATTAAATTACAAAATAGTAAATAGAGGATTCAGCAATTTAAGTGCAACACAGTATCTATCATCTTCCATCATCTCCCGTCATTCAAGTGGAATGTGAAATTGCAATCCAGAAGACATTTCTAAAACTGATTTTAAATACCCTCAGTGCTATATATCCAATATGTATTTCTGAGTATCTGGTTAAGCAGAAATATTTTCTCTTTCTCAATATAAAAAGGCATAATCTTAAGAGACAAAAATGAAAACTTGATCGTTGGTAAATACTGCAAAAGCTAAAAGCTGGATTTTCAAAATAAGTCAGCACCCCTAAAGTAGGTTAGATATTCCAGGTTAGGAAGAGGGCTGGAGGACCTAATAATGCTGTGTAATATGGATTTATTGGCTCAGACTGATGCTAGACCAAGTTTCATAGACATGTTAGACAGCAGTGCCACTGATCTCTCTCTCTCATTTGTACTTTTATGTTTTTATAATTTTAACAAAGCTTTGTCAAAATCATTGAACTCTCTCTCTTTAGCACAGGTATCCGACAGTTACAGTGTTTGTAACCTTTACCACTTAAGACCTCCAGACATCTCCATCAACAGAGGAAAGAATCCTGGTGGTTAAAATGTGTTTCCACTGATATTCAAAAATTTTAAAATAGTTATTCGAGATCTTTTGAAATGATGTCACAGTTTAATAGATAAATATATTTGAAGTATCCATCTAGCTAAACATCATCATTAAATGTTTATTATTATTTTATATTTTTAATGAGAGTTTTCAGCACATCTTTGCTCATCTGTTTTCTAAAGACCTACCAAAACATTATGAATCTTGCACTACACTACCTCTGTGAGTGGAAGGCAAACAAATCCACTAAATCTCATGTTCATAAGCAAACGTTTCTAGAGAACCCCTCTCAAGCATACATTAGGAATTCTCTTCAGAAGCCAAAGGCTGATCCCAATAGTCACATGAGGAAAGACAGACTTGTATTTGTCATGCCATTAATCCAGCTCTTTCCGCTTACCTCTTCAGTTATGTCTCAGAAACACTAATTTAATTAAGTTTGCAAAGCCTGTCAACAATAGTTATGGACTTGGGTGAAAAAAGGGACCTTGAGTTAAAGACAAATTAATGGAAAACACGTATCTTCATATTGATGACTTTAGGTTCTGTTTCATGACTCTGTTAAGCAGACTTAATTCAAACAAAGAAAACATAGGGACTACACAAAGACTTTAGCGGAGTCAAGTGAATAAAGAGACAGTGCCTTTTTCCCAGAAAAGCCTTCTGGGAAAGAGGATATTTTAGCTCAGCTGGTGACCCAGACACACCAGAGGTACCTACTGTTCCCCTAAATTCAGAGGGGGGATATTTGACCGGTGGAGCTTGGGTCCTGCAGTGGAGAGAAGAGCAGAATTCAGATGCCAGCATTTGTAGGGACAGAAAGAAATCCTTCTGGACAAACCAGGAGAGGCCATGGTCAGCTCAATGCTTATCTCCTTCTTAGCAGCAGCAGGAGACACACTGTGGACTGCTGGGGAAAGGTAGCCAGGTCCCAGGCAGCAGAAATAAGAAATGCCAAAGCCAGCTCTTGGACGAAGAGCTGTGGTTGAAACCATCATGTAGCTGGAAATACTCGTGCAAGGGCTGGGAGGACACTGGGCTTAGGAAAAACAGGGGTAGAGGCTGCAGATCCAGATCACCGACCTTATTTGTGAATCCCCAGGTGGTAGATTACTGGGATGCCTCATGCTTATCCACTGGATATGGCTCTGATCTTAAAATATGTCTATATACAAAGTCGCAGGCCCATTTTTCATTCCTGTCAAGTGCCTCTGCCCATGCGCAATTACTGAAATCCAGAACAGGTTTGTAATGCAGGCACAAGGCACCTCTTCACAAAATGTCACTCAGAGATGCAGGAAATTTTTTTTAGACCTCCACACCCAAAATGAAGACAGTAAGGGAGACGATAGCCATTTTTTTCACTAGCTTTAAGGTCTGGCCTGTTCTCCCTCAAGCAAGGAAAAACTGTGCAATGTATAGTTTTCTTCTCTCATTTCCCTTGTTTCCCATATTAAATAAAGATGAAAAATAAATAAAGGTGATGAGACAAATGCAGAAAAAGGCAAAAGCACTGAAAAGGTACACAAAACAGTGTAGTCCCCTAAGAAAACAACCATCTCGCAATAAACCTGGACATCTACCCGCTGAAGGGTTAACAAATTTGTTTCTAGCCCTACTTTTCTTTAACAGATGTTCCACACAACATTAAATAGGGGCTAGAAAGAGGGGGGGAGGCAGAGAATGAACTTTAGTGCAATATGGAATTTTTAAAGGCATTTCCTTCTCTCTAAGAGCCAAAAGCTGTGATCACTTAAGTCTTTGCTTTTTTAAATACATATTCATTTTGTAGCTTTTGCCAAACTAAATGAATCCAGTCTTTGAAAACCTTTAAAAAAAAAAAAATCATAATTTTCCCAGTCATACTTGAAGTCTGACTTTTTTCCAAGAACGTCAACAAAAATGTGTATGAATTTCTCCCTTTACAATGAATTCTTCTTACCTGTTCAGATGTGTGCGACAACAGTAAGTTAGTGTTACATATCTTAAAATTTCAGATATAAACAAATTAATTTAATAATTAGGAAAACAAGCACTCCTTTCTTTGGGAATGGTGTTTCGATATTCTTTATTCTGGATTTTTTGGTTGTTCTGGGATGAGTTTGTTGGTTGGTTTTTTTGCTTTAATTAATTTGCCAAAGATAATGTCGAATGATAATAGAGGTGTTGATTCTGAAATTCAAATACTGCTTTGCAGTATAGAATAATACTACCAAATTTTATAAAACACTCTCTAAAACTTCATTTGGGAATGTTTTCCCTAATGGATAACTTGAAGTCTATCATATTTCTAAAGAACATTCCAGTTTTCTGACTACACAGATGTTTGATATACCTTACTGTTCCTGTATGTGAAGCCCAGCATGGAAGAAGAAATGATTCGGGAACATGGACTCCCAAATTAAATATTTCTGTCACTCACGAAGAGGTAAAAAATATTTTTAAAAATCAGAATGTTGTAAAAATGTTTGCAAAAACTCAAATATGTTAAAAAATCAGAATGCTGCTACTTCCCAGTGACAGTGTAGATCAGAAGGCCTTGTATAAGAAAGGGAGAAATTTCCCATCTGTTGCAACTGAGTTATGCATCTACTGAACTATATGAATTACAAAAGTTAGAAGGAAAAAAAAATTAATTTCACAAAAACTATGAAAGCTGGTTTTGTTTCTAAAGGTCCAGACTAATCTATTTCTGGTTTTCTAGCAATTTTCCTACTCTGCTTTCTCATCTCCAATTTCATGCCTTTTACATTTAAAGAAAAACAATCTTGAAAAACATTAGCCATTTGTAACAGGCATAAAGGAAGGCAGGTGGGAAAAAAGAGCAACAGAAGAATACTGATAGATTATGGAAGATGTAATAAAAAATTCTTGCTGGGTAAGGCCTCACACCACTGTGTGTGTTCACAGTCTTTACTGCAGAAACGAACTCTAGTAAACCACCAATAGTAGTCAACTGGACTGCAGTGTGGAAAAATGCAGCTACATCAGATAAATACTCTGAAGAAACAGACAGCCTTAGATGTTCCAAACAACCAAAATTAAAGTAGTGTTAGATGATTCTCATTCAGTATTGGTGGGGGTCCTCACATAGGTGAGGACTGGTGATGCAGACTCCACTTATGCGAAGAAGAGGAAACCAGCACATCATTTCATGGTTCTAACACAGGAAAGGTACCCATACTTGAAGGCAAACGGGAATTTCTCTTTTGCAATGTCTGATGCAAAGCTCAATCTTTTTCAGACAGTTTTTTTCATTCAATTCCAAAATATGAATGGAATGAAAATTATTGTTTATTATTTTCTCTTATTCATTTGCTTAGAAAGTTTGCTGTGTGTTGAGAAATACAATTGTGTTCCTAAGCTTCTGTTACCAAAAATGCATTATTTTGTCTCTTTTACAAGTTCATACAGTAAAGACTATTTTTTTCCTCTTTCTCTGCTACATGCCTGATTAGTTTGGTTACTGTATATCCAACAGCAAAAGTCAAAATAAACAGAAAGAAAATTTATCTGACTCTCAGTAAAATGAGAGTAAATCGTGTCTTTCTGAGGGCTACGTGGTCCAGCACATAAATAAAAGCTCTGAAGGTCTCTTACTCTACAACAACTTCCAGCATCCTATTAATGCATTTTTTTATCAGAAACAAAGGCATTGAAGTCAGTGAGGATCTTCCTGGCAATAAATTGTAAATAATCATAACAAAAAACAATATTAATAATTAACAACAACAATAATAAATTAAATTAAAATGAATGCTACTGACTTGGTAATATATGGGACACGAGTTCCTGATACTATAGAGCTATTGCAAACAAGAAGAGTAAGTACAACACACAGATTAGGAATACAGTGAATAAATTAAATTCTTAATGTCAGATTTTTATATACATTAAAAAGATGTAATTTCCAGAGCTTTTGCAACATAAGCAGTAATTCAGTACATACTCTGCAAGCAGATGCCGTTTGACTACAATAGAAGAACCAAGCCTGAAGTCATGACAGAACTCAACCCATACACAAAAGAAGGAAACTTTAACAATCAGGTCTTAGGAGAGCTGGCAGTACAAGGCCAGAACTTCTGGGGGCTATTGTGACAGCTACAGAGACAGTTGTTTTGTCTTCTTTTCAAGCTCTCGCATGCCCTTTTTCTTTCAGTACATCAGACCTGCAGGAAATGGGCCTCTGCTGCATCATATGCATCACACACGTGATAAAAGTAACAGCAAGAAGAGCAGGAAGAAGCAAAAAATAAGCCGATTCATAGACCACTCATATTTCTAACCGAAAGCATACACTCACATCCTCAGCAAAAACAGGAGTCATACTCCTTACCCTACTATTTTCCTTATTACAGTTAGGAAATTCAGTAATAGTTTAAATAGCCTAGATTTTTCTGCAGGGATAAAATAAAATGTCCCTTACTGAAACAACAGCTTGAATCTCTCTCTCAAAATCCTTCTTGCTGTTAAGCATGTGAAAGTAACTTTGTACTTTCTGGTGATGACAGAGGTAGCTGAACAAATGCCAAATACCATTAAGAGTTGTTTCAAAATCTCCAATCCTCCTGAGGTTTTAGAAGTAGGCACCAAAAGACTTTATGAAGCTAGAGCGCTGCTCATGACAGCACCCCAAATTCTGGGCACTTCATTAAAAAACCTCAGTGTAGTAATTTGTGGTATTTTCCCAAAAAGGAATGAAAATAGTCCTTAGAACAAACTAACATCACTAACAATGGAAGTCACATTCACTTTTTAACAGTGATGTTGCAAAGAAATCGTAATTATACATCTTTATTGCACTTACTACTTTATATTAAAAAAAAAACCTGCCCCCCAAAAAAACAAAACCAGCCCATAAATAAACTATTATTTACATGAAAATAACTACAAACTTGACACTCTTTTTTTCTTCTTCTTCTTCTCTCCATGTTCTGTTTATACTAAACATGACCCTTCTGGAGGAGAATGGTTCACAGGGGAAGAGAAAATGAACTGTGTTCAATGTTTTAAGGCTATGATGTCAGGGCCCTGCTGTGCAGAGACCAACATTTGCATTACAGCCATTACTTATTCTTGCTTAGCATCAAGTAACACTTGAGAGATAACAGAAATACAGATTTTCAAGTCCTCCTCAAGTTTCCAAACACCGACAATGCACTGATAGATGATAGAAACTAAAAGTAAACTGTCCTCTTTAATTCTTAGCAAGGCAACTGTTTTTTTCAAAATCTGTTCCCCTTAGTATAAGCTATTGACATTGAAATATTTTGGGGTGCTCACTGCCTGCAGAGCAGCTGTACTTTGTCACAGTTCGATGAAGCAGACCTGCTTTGACAAGGAACAGGGTTACTAAGGGTTGTCATTCATATACGCTGAACCAGAGCAGGAGATCAGTCACTTTCTGAGCCTATGCACTGTTCTTTATAAATATTCCCATGTGTTTGCAATTAGTTAGTGGTCTAACTATTCTGGCAGCAAAGGTTATTGAAGGCTGTTTTCCAGATGTGGGTTGGGGTTTTTTTCCCCCTGCACAACTAAGACTCAATCTTAGCATGTTTAATAACAACACAGCCAAACAGTAGGGTCCCGTACATATATATCAAAAAACACCTTAAATGGAAGGGTTTATCTGTCTTCCTTTGCAGAAATTGCATGTGCTTTAGATCTAGAGGGATGCAGAATAAAACTCTGTGGCTTTTAGCAAGCTATGACAAGCAACAGAAGCTTTGCAAAGCACAGGTTTTTGAAATCTTCTGCAGTATTTAGAGCACACTGAATTTGGGGAAGGTTTCAACCCATGCTGAACTGAAATTTCATTGGCATAATTGTTTAATTAAAAATATAAGTTAAAGTATTCACTACCAGATCTGTAAGTAGTGCACTAATTGTGAAAATATCAGTTGCTTCTCAAGAAATGACATTCATTTCTGAATGACAGAGGTGCAACCTACATCTTACTGGTGTAAATCATCACTACCTTGAGGAATATGTGCCACAACATACCACACTTACATCAGAATACCACATTTCTGTTTGTTCTTTTACACCAGATGGTAACTTAGGTACCAGTCTAACTGCCTATATCTCATCATTACAAGTAGCTGGTTTTATGAACAGTGGAATAATCGTACATAGCAAATATCCTCAACCAGATACAGCATTAAGGTCTGTTCATAATACACCTCTACAACACTGGGGTATATGCTGGATTCAGGACTAGCACTGTATAGAGAAATATAACCAATTAAGTAGTTTTGTAAACAGTGTTGGCTTTTCAGTAGGCTGCCTCTATTGCTTACTTTAAAATCCTTGGATACTGAAGGTAAAAATGAACGAAGTGCAGACTAAAGTGCTAGCGTCTGAGAGAAAGGTCTTTCAGGATTACTAATTTACTAACCGAACCGAACCACGCTTTCTGGTTGATGTGGCTCATGAACTTAAAGACACAATTGTAGCATGTGCCTTCTGCAACCTAGTTTGACCAGGTGACTCTCATATCCTCATACTACTGTCCTGCAACAGCCAAGAGCATCCAAAGAGTGCAAGAATAAACCTAACTTCTACTGCTATCATAAGCCACCATTTCTAGTCCAAGTCATCATATTGTTACAGTCTGCCTGTTCACTGCATTACACAGAAAGGGAACTGAGTCAGTACTAAGCATCAGGCCACAGTCAACAGCAGCAGCAGTTAAGTCATGCAATTTCGTTTGTTACAAGAACAATTTAAATACACAATAGAACTGGCCGTTTTAATTTGTTACAGAAATTGGAGGGAATTTAAAATACATCAGACTAGGAAAACCAGTGCTTGCAGAGCTATCGAAGTCAGGACAAGTCCAACATATTTCACCTTCCATCCTTCTATATACAAACTAGACCAGCAACATGGAATCACAAAGACGATAAAATGGATTGTTCACGTACAGCACCATTGATACATATGCATTTTAAAGAACAGGATCAGAAGAGAATACAGTCAGGAGAGTTGACTCTGGAAAGGGCTTTCACACTGAGTTGCAATCAGTAGGATTATTCACGTTGACTGAATGCAACTCATGTTATGAATTAGGTTTCAAATTAAGAAAATGTCAGGATTAGCTAACACACAAGAAGGATGAGAAAAAGGCTGGATGAAAGTGAGGAATTTAAAATTATGCAGTCTTCAAGGAAGGCAGCATAACCATGCTGGTACTTTAAAAAGTCTGTTTAAAGGGAAAATTATTAGATGATTCTCAAATTCCATAGCTGCACATAAACCATAACCAATTACATCCAAACCATATCTCCATATTATATATTTAATACAGATGGGTTAAAAAGCAAGCCTAACATCTAGTCGTCCTCAGTGCCTGAAGGAAGTAAGAGTTTGGTCCAAAACCCAAACGCAATCTAATTTTTACAGTACTGAATCAAATACAGACATAACCTTACAAGGTAATTGGATTTCATGATGCTTTTACCATTTGGGAATGAAATGGTCTGATAGCAGCTTCCAGGAATTCAGCATAATTAAAACCAGGCACAATCAGAACCAGGATTTGAGCATGAGCCCAAATTATAGGTGAAACTTCATTCAGACCTACCCCTCAACTTCATCTCCAATATTTGTACTATTAAATACACAAGAGGAAAAGACCTGAATAGAAACATAAGGACATTAAATGAAATTGTACTTTGAAACAGTATTTACTATTGCAAATGAAAAACAAAATGAATGCTTTGATTACATAATGAAGGAGAACAAAAGAGAACCAAAATGAGATCCTTATGCACACTGCTTGAAAAGATCAGTCAAAGTCTATCAGTTATTTACAGTCCTAGAGTACCAAGATGACAAGTAAATACACTCTACAGAGGGGTAAAAATCTATGTTGCTGGTTCAGTACAGGATTATGCTTTCCCGTGTCCACTCCATCATGAACAAGAGAAAGGCTACAAATCATCTCAACATCGTCCAGGAAACCAGTTAAAAATTCCTGTCTCAAAATCTTCTGATCACCAGCACCTCTGTTTACACAAGGAGGTTCCCTTTATAGGCAGATTGTGCAGCTTAACGTTGTTATAACACACTGACCTCTGATGTCAGTTGCTTTCCAGACTTTACAAGCCTCAAGCCTCACTGGAATCCAACACAGTATTCTCATTCACAGTTGACCATACTAAAGGCATGCTTGCAATATGAAGGAAAAAGCAAGCAGATAAAAAGTAGTAGGCATGGCCAATAAGATGATGCACAACACGCTCTGCATTTATTTTGAATTTCCCATCCAAAATTCAGTTGTGGTCTTCAACAGCATTTGCCACCTACGATTCACAGTTGCTAAGGGATGTAAATATGTAACAGATCAGTCATTCATCTCTCTGCCAATGGAGAATTACTGCACACAGTTATGTTTTCTAGTATTTATCCAGCTCTGTTTTATGATTTCCAAGAAATGGAACCTCCCTTGAAAAACTATTCCTGACAGTGACAGAAACCTTCTGATGGTAGAATGCATTACATTGACAGTAATATCAAAATAACTTGCTTAAGTTTACTGTTGTTCTTCATTATTTTACCACACCCATTACTATCAGTGATGCTGACACCATGTAAGTATTTCTGTGCTTGTGCCCTCCTATGCCATCATCACTTCCTCAAAATGCTCATATCTAGCCAATCCTCTTGCATTTGTACACATACAGACAGGGTCGATTATTTTTGTTGCTTTTCCCCGAGCTCCTCTCCATTCATTAATATCTCTCTACTAATGGCAAATTCACATCCACAGACACCTAGCAAAATATTTTCCCACCTCCCAGAAAAGACTGTTGTACACAAAACTGTTTCTGTGCAGTCTGCTTGCCAGCCCAGTCCTTCCCAAACACATTCAGAGACCTTTCCTTCAGAAGCCATGCTGTCTTAAACAGTCTTTACCTCCCCTGCCCTGATCCCTTTGTTTCAGTATGCCTAGGGTAGCAGTGTATGTTTATCCAGCCATGCTGTAATTTGGATCAAGCAACTAACCAGGCTAAAAATAACCTACGAAAAAAGGTCATTTTTAATGCAAATCAGTTTTCCAATCCAGTTCACTACCTGGGTGCACACCCTGTTGTACCAGTGGATTGAGGGGATCTCTGGAGATCAGAATCAACAGCAGAAAGCAATGGCTGCTGTGCAGAATAGCACTGCCAGAAAAGGATATGGTCATGAAACTATCTGGACTTCCCGTGAAGAACATCCTGCCAGAGAGTGCCTGGAACTGCACTTCATCGCCTGCCCAGAGCGCCCTGAGCTGTGATGAAGTGTAAAGAAACACTCACTGGTGTGAGATACAGGCAAAATCAGGTGAGAGGGTCTATTTTTACTCTGTATTCCAAATAAAGCAATGTATGTCTTTAAAAGCAGAACACGGCAATGTATTTTCACCATTGGTGAAGTTCACATAAGGATTTCTACCCTTCCTCTTCACAGAACATTTTCCTGTGACTCCAGCTGTGCTCATACAAGCGTAGGATCGCTGATAAAATGTCTTAAAAATGTCCCAGCCTTTAGCAAATAAGTTCTTAATTTAAAATCTTATCTTTTAATAACTATGATCTTCAAAACAAAACAAAAACCTCAGGAGGAAAAAAAAGAAAACATTTCCCATGGATTCATTAAAACAGATGTATATTTATGTTAATTGGGATTCAGGTGTCTGTGGATTGTATTGGATACAGCAAACCTCTGACAGACATTACTTTTCAAGTGACAAGACACTAAAACTATAACAAATCACACTGTTTTTACTAATGTTAAGAAAACAGAACCTGGACTGAGAAAGGCCTGAGAACCTACAGCTCTTCCCTTTTCTCTCATTGCTGTGAAGTTAAAAATGTAACCTGGAGAAACACAAAAGCAAATTCACTGTCAGAATGAAAGGTCACTTCCATATGCTCTCCTTTGGAATGTGACCAGTTGCCATTACCCTCTCTACTCCATGTCCTCCTCTGATGGCAAAGCAGCTACCCCATTCACACTGCCTGCCCCAGCCTCTTGTGCTTATACTGGACTTCCCTCCGCCACTATATTCTCCCTTTATGTCACTTGCCCTTTTTTGGTCTCTTTCTGCTTTGCTATCATTCTTTGCAATATACTCACACAGTCACTCGGCTACAGTGCCCTAACGAGAATTTATTCTCACTACCTGTGGCCCTTTCTCCACAGCCTTCAAAATGAAGGTCAATGCTCAGAGGCTATTTAACCATCCCAATTCACATCTTAATTGAACACAGGCTGTCCTTCACACTTCTTCTCCCCAGAAAACAGAACCAAGATATTAAGTATCATCTTTATGTAGAAAGCTCAATATTTTTTACTCCATAATATGCCAGTTAGCAATTTTGTTGGTAAGAATTTCATTGGTCAGCATTCTTTCACTTAGGCAGTGACAACTGCCTCTCTTCACTTCAGATCCTGAAAAGGTAGTGACTTATTTTTACTTTTGCTACTGTAAATATTTACATTGATTCAATTGGTGTGACACTTCATTTCACTTTCTGCAGATGGGAACAGTACGAAACTTCCACTGTGATTCAGGGAACTTTATTACATACTCACATGAGCAGACCCAACTTCCTTAACAGGATCTTTATACACTACTCAGGAAAAGAATTACAAGAAAGTCCAAAGTGTGTGAATTAAAAGCAAATTTGATCAAATATTGATTTTAAATCTTGCAGTGGGATCAAAACCCTTCCTTTGGTCAGACATGCAATCCAAAGATACCCAAAACAGAGATACAATAAATTTTCAGATAAATTACAAAAGTACATGAACTAGCAGCCCGTAGAAGAAAACAGATGATCAACTTGATGAAATATATACCAAAGATGAATGAAAAGTCCACAAACTAAAGAACAACCTTTTTCACCAACTGAAACAATCTTCAGTTTTGATCCAAGCACGCCACATATCAATAGCTTACCCTCCAGGTAATAAGGGCATGAAATACATTCTCACCCACCCAAAGATGAAAGAATACTATGGAAAGTTTTTTGATTATTCAGTACAAAGTAGATCATGTCATAAAAGCATGTCTGTGCTTGTTCCAAAACCTTTTCTGTATTACATGGAAAGCAAACACTGTGAATCTAATGCTGTGCAGATGAATCATCCAGTAAATACCTAGTATATCACACTCCTGACAATTTTGGATAAAAAAAAGTCTGCAAAGGCTGCATTGCTGGTCCTATAAACGTAACTTCACTGCTTTCTTGTTCCATGTTCTGACAATGCTCTTAAGACAACCTTAAAGATCTCACTGCATGTGGCTCCTGACCTGGGCATCACACTTCTGCCTCCTCTAGGATAATACCTGCCTTAATACAGTAAGTGAAAATTCACTTTGCGGTTTTGGCAGGGTTACCTACACTCCAGGCACCTTCCTTCCTTTCTCTAAAGGACAGGGGGAAAGGAAAACAGCAATTCAAGAAATAGCAGACTGAGTCATCGAAGCACTGTCTCACAAGACAAAACAAAGGCAGAGCCGCAAAGCAAAAAAAACCCGTTACTACAATCAAATTTATTTTGGCAATCATTACTGCTGCCCTACCTTTTCTGAATGGGAGGAACAACAGAGAGGCCTTGCAATATATACTTGGATCGTATGAGAACGGAAGATGCTTTTCTTCTATGTTTTGAATTTACCTTTGTGTTTACAGGAAGCCAGCCATGAAAAGCTAGGTGCAATGTAAAGATAAGCAGACCAAGAGACTCAGCTCCACTCAAGTATCTGGGGAAACAGTCCTCTCCGAATAAGGGTGGTGTGACTGACATGGAGTCTTACACTGAGCAATGGGGAGAAGGTTGAGATACATCTGTAATTTCTATATCTAATACACCAGAGAAGATACATCATACAGATAAGAGTGAAGCAACAGGTAAATAAAAATTGGTAAGCGGAGGATGGAAAGCAAGGGGAAAGTCCTAATAGGAATGAGGAAAGCAAGTAAATATGCAAAAGAAGTAATTGGTAGGACTGCGCCATATGTAGCTAGGATTTAGAGTGTAAACAATCAGAAGCAACCAAAATGTGATCCAGAAATTTCCAGGCCACGACTTCATTAGTGAGCAAGGCTTCAGAACAGATTTTTAAGTTAAGAATAATTCATATGCACATAAATTACAAGCAAAACAGACTTTAACATACGATTTATAATAATTCACTCTCTTTTACCAAATATCTTTCTCTAATAACAGCACCGATTTTATAGACAATGTCTTCTAGCTTAGCTTAAGTAAAGAATTTGATATATGGAAATCTATACACGGTGTCAGATGAACGAAGATGTACAGCAAGAGCAAGCCGAAAAAGAGAGGGTAGTAAGTACTGACAAAATGAGTTTAAGATCGGCAGAAGATGATTAGGGAGGTCCCACACAGACTGGTGCTTAGACCAATCTTGCTTAATATTTTTACTGCTAATTCTGGAACAAGTATCAGAAGTTTCATGCTGAAATGACAGTCACAATGCACAGCGATGGCACTGTAAAATGCCTAAGAATAATGACTTTGAGGTCTGGATCAGAAAAATTAAATGAATCAGTATCAAAATCACAAGATCATGGAGTTTGGAACTAACATAAAATTCCATAGTATGCTTGGAGCTCATCACTTAATTGAGGTAAAGATGGACCTGAATGCACTAGTAAAACACAGATGTGAAACAGGAAAATGAAATTCTTAAATATATCAGGTGAAACATTGCCTCACTACAGAACAACTAGCAGTTGTATATCTTACATAGAATCTTGAAGTAATAGCACATACGTTAGAGAATGAAACAGAAAATAGAATAGATGCAGAAAAACAAATTGAGACGGTACTTACAGGATACATGGAAACAAGACTTGATGTTTCCCATAGTAAAATGAAATCAAAGACAATTCATGCCTCTGCTCCATGGAAAGTTCAAGGAAAGTAAGCCCAGGATGAAAAATAACTGCTTGTACAAAAATAAATAGATATAAATGATCAGTGCATAAACTTACACTCAAAACCGAAGATTCCTACCTGTTAAAGCAATCAAATCCCGGAACAGCCTTTCCAATGGAAGTAGCAGAGGGAAGAAAACATTAGCTGTTTTTCATACAGACTTTGATAAGTTTAAGAAATGGGCTATATGGCACAGTGCCTTTGACAGCAGAAATCTGCTCAGTGATGCAGAAGGTTCCTTATAGTCCTAGGAAACCTGCTTTTTTCCCCTTGGGTTCAACAGCTCATAAAGAATTTGGACTATTCCAGCTGATCCCTGTTACAACTTATTGGCTGTGAAAAAGGAGTCCCTGAGACAGTACAGCATATGACCACCAAGAGCCACAGTGATTAACGCCAGAATGAGGAGGAAATAAGAAGCCAGCAATGTGCTTCACACTTCATCCTGCAGATGTTGACCGACCCAAGTGGGATATACCCAGATGGGTCGGGTCTTGCCTGACACAGCCACAGGGTTCTGGTTTGACTAAGCTTCACATGAGACGCTGGAAAAAATGCTGGTCCAAAAACAGGACCAGAGGAAAAGAGAATGTGATTGCCTCTGTTAGCAGCACCAGTGTTACTTCAGCTTAACTGCAACATCAAATCTAAATGTGTGCTGAACGTGGGCTGACCCAGGGCAAGGCCTGCTTGGGTGGCTCTGCTCAGCGCTTACAGCCCCGGAGCTCTGGGGAGTGTTATCCGGAGACATCCAAACACTGCTCTGAAAAGTCACAGGGCAGTCCAGCTGTGTTTGCTGGCTGATCCCAGCGCTCCCGGTGACGATCTAGCTGCAGCAAAGACACACCTGAAGAGGAAAATCCTTGGCTGGGTGTGACAACTTTTGGGCTGCAGCAACATAAAACCACCGCTCTAGAGCACATAGATCACAGCTTTTACTGCTGCAATAAAAGCGATATACGGCCCCTTTTTCTTTCATAAGTCCATCTACAAAAGTAGCAGTGGGCTTCTGAAATGGAATTACTCTCCTTTCTTTCTGCTTCTTTAACACATTGTTTTGACAGAAGGCAACTTCTGAATTGAAAAGAAAGTCATTTCAAAATTAAATAAAACATTTCTCCCCAGTCCCATACTTCATAAAGGCACAAACCTTCAGATGCAGCACAAGGGTTTACCTAAAATTTCCATTTCTCTTTACTCCCACAAGGCCCAAGATAAACAGTACCCTAATAAAAGTTGATAGCATGGGCTCTGTTCAAGTGAAACCACTTTATAACTTGACCAAGCGTGCTCTCTGCCAGGAAATGATTGCTTTTCCAGTTCAACCCAAGAATGTTGCTCTGCCTTATGTCTGCTGGCAACAACTTCTCTGTTTATGGTTAGGCTAAAAAGGGAGGATTCAAAGGCTAAGTTTAGGCCTCAGATAATGATGCTAGGATTAAGATTCGGTCCCAGATTTTACCGTACCTACCATACTGGTTTGTGAGGATGAGCAGACAAACAAGGAAGGTACTGTAACATATGCCATAGTTTACTAAGCTACTGGTTTTTTCCCCCTTACACTCATTCACTACATCTCCATTCAAATCCAAATCAGGTCTGCAAGAATGAAACCTCAAACAGGTATGATTTATTTAACTTCCTACAGCATATTAACATTATCACATGCTCTTCTGTCAAAGTCACCGTATCCTCAGAGATGTCTTGCAAGAACACTCTTTGTGCCTTACTGCAGAAGATCCTTCCTGACCAACGCAACACAAAACCAGTGCTGTAATGGGTAAACATCTTGCAGTGTACCACAGCACTGCCCTTTAATGAAGAGAAGGAAATAGTTTTCTCCCAAGAGAGAAAGACATTCAAGCTACGTAAGAAATATTGCTGCAGGACATCATGCAGCGCTCTCACCAGCGAGACTTGTGGTGAAACAGGCTGCCAGTATTCCTAACACAGAGAGTGAAAACAAAAATTAAACTATCCCCTTATCCTGCAACCAAAAGCAAAGCACTTCAACACTAGGCTACACACTGTACATGCATTCATGAGAATTTCCCAGGCCTGAGGAATTATGAAGAAAATCTAGTTTAAGTCAAAGTGCTACAGATAGAGTTACACTTCACTGCTTGAAACTTTCTTTAATCATCAAACACCCTAGAATATAAAGTGAATTGTGTTACAGTCACACTCCACTTGCTGTTCCACCCATACACTGAATTCTTCACTTGGAGAAAAACTGTATGTTTTTTCAGAATAAAATTCTATTGCAGGCAAAAAGTGTCTGGAGTTGGGGAACTTCACTTAATTTATCGCCATGCAGCACAAACTTCTGATCACTGATTTGAGCATTGAGGAAAAGGACATAAACTATTAAGCAAACACATCAAGAAATACCCTCTTCCTGCCCCACTCTCAACTTAGCTAATTTTCACCACAGATGAAAGTCAATCCATTCACATGGCCCTGCCAAAGTGAAAGGCCATAAAAGAGGTTGAAGGGGTGAACGTAATGGATTTTGTCCATTGCCCTTGCTTAGGATTTCTGCTGCCATATGGTTAATTGTTTGTTGAAGCTTCACGTGATGGCTTCTACCCTTCTGTTCCCTGGTGCCCCTGCCCCAGCATGGGCCACCATGGGCTGAGGACTTTTGGGATTGTCCCACTCTAGTGCGGTCCACCCATGGGATCCCCAGGAGTGGTCCTGCACCATTGCTGCCCCCTCCCACTTACAGTCTATAACATATGTGAATTGAACATACTAGCCCCATCCCTGCAAAGCCCATATTTAACACTAGATTACAGGAGTGAACAGAATAACAATCTGGATATATTTTCATTAAACATCTCTTCTGAGCAGAACCATTTCAGGAGGAAATGCCAGAACAGTTGCAAGAGCAGTGATGGATGAACGAAACAGTCATCAATAACGTAGCTATAGAAAATTTAGATGGATATGTCTAAGCTAGAAGGGCAGAACAGCGGGAAAACAGCTTAAATTAACTTCTTCAAGAAAAGAAAAGATGTGAAGATCTGCACTGAAATGTTCTTACTACTACGCTATCAAGAAAATTATTTTATCACTAAGCCTCTTATATACAAGGCTCAGTTATTAAAATAATTCCATGGTAGCAAGGCATACCTTCACAGCCTGAGCAAAAAACCCAAGCATAATTACAGACCTTTCAACCATTTCCAATAGCTTCAGTGGGTAAAGTAGAACAGAGTGAGCCTTCCATCCCCACACTCTTCACTCAGGTCACACTTTTGACTACTCCCAAATGAAGCAGATGTGCAAGTCTATCCCTGGAAAGAAACACTTCCTACAACTTAATACAGCTGCAGACAGACATGTGAAACCATGCCTCATGAACAATTCATCTAGAACTGCGAACACTATTGGAAGTAGTCCAGAGTTGTATTAAATCAAAAAGGACCAGAATATCATCATGCAAAATCTCTATCAAGTTAGAAAATTGATTTCAAGTCAACTCAAGTTATAGGTTTATAACAACTGTATTTACAATGACCCAGCACCAGGAAAAAAAACTATATTCTTGAAGTATTAACACAAAGGACATTAGACACATTTCAGAGATGAATGTCTAACACAGCTCAAACAAAACCAGCCTTCTTAAATTCATACTTGGAGGCCTTCACTTAGCTTAAACAGTTTACTCCCAAGTCCCTCTGCATTACTCAACTTGGTAATGCAGACTACCCCTGAGAAGCCACCCTCATACAGGCTTAGGAGAAGGACTTTTTTTAAATCAAGCTTTTCTTGGACACACTTCTGTCAGTATCTTGTCTCAGCTGTCCCTAGAAATTTTTAATTGTTTGCAACATAAATTTTTCTATTACAAATGAAGAACAGGGGAAAATTAACTTTGGGTAAAAAGACTATCTGTAGAATGAAGAAATATTACAGTCTAACCTCAGGAGCTCATGATTTCATGCCAGACTATAGGCAGACTACACAAGTATCTTCAGAGAAAGGAAGATGTACAGACCTAAAGGAAGTACAATTGTCAGAGGAATTATTAGAGCAACTGTGTTTTTCTGGAGGGTTTTATGTACAGAATAACTGGGCAAAATGAAATGAGACTCTCTCAAGCACAGGGACAAAAATATAGCTGTGTATAACAATATAAATATATAAATAAATATAACCATAAACATAACATAAATTTGCAGAAGAAAAAAACAGTAGAGTAGTAATATAATACTGACACTTTATAGAGGTGAAGATGAAGGCAGAAGAGATAGTATCTGTGCTGTATGAAGGGCTTTTCAGGTAAAGAGAATATTCAATCTATTTTTTGTTAAAAAGCCACTTAAAGGACTCGGGGGGAAAGTGGAATAATCTTAAAAATTAAAAGTCTTATAAAGAGAGAATGTAGCACTATCTCTGGAATGTGATGCAGAGGAGGACCAGCAAAGATTTAAAGCCAAAACTGAACAGAAGAGGGAAGAGACAGAGGGCTGTGAAGGGAAATTACAAGGATTTAAGAAGGAAAAATGAACCTTTATTTAGACAGGTGAAAAGGCCAACAGGTTATCCATAAGAGATGTCAGGAAGTCTGTTCTGGAAACAGAAGCAATCTGGCCTGATGTCCATACTAACAATACTAGCAAACAGAAATATTTAGAAAACAGTTCTTAACCAGAAAAATAAGTGAAAATTTCAAGAGTATTTAAACAGAGCCCTGGGAGATGTGCACTTTTAGTTTAATTTTTTTAAAAGCTATTGACATTAGTTCACCTGGTGGACTACAGTTAGATACAAACATTCTGGGCACCTTTTGGGCATGTAATTGGTTGACAATGTCAGTTGGCTCTTTCATAGTGCATTTGTATGTGTGAACTTATTTGGGAAGCATAAGGCAGAGAGATGCATTCCACGACTTCCAGTTAGTGTAAATTGATGCATGTCTCTTGACTTCAGGAAGACCTTAAGCCAAATTCACACAACCTGAGGATCTCTTCGGGATACCGATCCTCCCCAGTAGTATCTCCAGCGGTAGAGCCCCACTGTTAAGCTGTGGCACTAGGAGATGTCCAAGACAAGTTTATAGCAGGCAGAATCACAAACGACGCTTCTGAACACACACCATAAAGCAGAACTGAAGGAAAAGATAACTTCTGTTTTTCTTAGAGAACTAGATCTCCTAAATCCTGGGTAATGTAACAGGTGAGCAACTTCTTTATGTAAAAGACCACAGGACAAAACCAGAAAAGGATTCCTATATCACCAATCCCTCTGCAGTTTATCTTCATACACAAGAATATTCACTGTACTACAGTAGCAGAATTCTTTCTGCAGAGTTTTGCGGTAATGCTAACTCTTTGCATGCTGATGCCTAGAAAAAGAAATTAAAAACTCTCCATGGGACTGACGGTTGTATGGGATATCATTTCACAAATTTTAAGTGAGAACCAGTGCAAAACAAGTCCATAACAACATTCAATCATTTGAACGACAGTGAATTTATATATGTCTTTAAACAGCATTTTGACTAAATGAAGATACACGATCTCACAGGAAGAATGTTAAGACAGATTTACTTCATTTATTTTTTTTTTTTAATTATTTAGCTTCCCCTCAGTGTCTGTTCCCCTGCATTTCCTGGTCCCTGAGACAGACATTCAATATACAATCAGGTCTCTAAAAATAAGAAAACAACCCCAAAATTTAACAAGAAGTCCCTGAAAATCTATATTCTTAGCTTAAAATAAACTAAAAGAATGCAATTACTCTTTCCTAGTCTCACTTTTTATTTTTTCTTTCTTTCCAAAAACATTAAAAAGGTCATAATCCGGGACCAAGGAAATTATTTTTGAAAGAAAACCATGGGTTCCAGATTTAAATTTCAGTCACACTATAGTTTCAGAAGAAAAACGCGTACTTATAAGGCTTCTCCTTTTTATTGTCGTGACATGACACGAACTGAAAGAAAGAATAATTTTTAAAACTTGAGTCATTATGAATAGCTTATTGTAACTTCCAGTTCGTCTTCCGTAATGAGGCCTTTCTCCTGCAATATCTGTTCAGAATGCAAAGCTAATTAACACAATTGTTTGCAGGATTTGGACATAATTTTTCCAATAATATTTTGTACTGTTAGTTACATTTATGTTAACACCCTTATATCATAAAGTTGTCCAGAACCTAGTAGTAAGAAAAAAAAAAAATACACAACAGCAAAAGAGAAAGAACACATACAAAATGGTCATTTATGCATACCCTAAAAATAGGTGCTAAATTTAACTGTCTATTGATAAATTCCTTTTTTACCAGTGAAAATTAAAAATGCAAGCAATCCAGAACGAACTAATTGTGTCTGTGGCAGAAGTGTTCAAGCCACCCATAACAGAACAGAAAGTATTCAAGAAGTATTGCCTTCTATATTTTAAGAAAAACAGCTTTTTGCTTCAAGAAAAATGTAGAATTCTTAATAGAAAGTCCCCTTCATCCTCCTTCTTGTGGATGCTCATTACATGACCACACGTTAGATATTTTTAAAGCATCTCTTCGTGCTTCCTCTTGTAGAAGGCAAACACAATACCTAAAAACTAAGACGGAAGCTGCTACCTCATTTCTGTCATCTTCTTGCCCTGTGACTCCCAGGTTTTGCACCAGTTCAGCCGTGGTGCTGAGCTGTAGAGTGTGAACAGGAGACTCGCCAGGTATTGTGGCTCTCTTGCCACAATAACAGACCACACCATGCACAACCTACAGTAGGGTATGGGCTTCTCTCCTTTAAGAGGCAATTATCATCTGTAAAGCACCATGAAAAACTAAAGGAACATTCTAACCCCTCTTTCTCAACTAAAATAGATCGCTGCAGTAGGCAGAGCTGGGGGAATAAAGCAACAACTTTATACTCAGGATCCAGCGGCTTACTTTTCTGAGTAGCCTGCAAAAAAGGCAAGATAAGGTAAGGCTCACTGCTCTCCACTCTTCATTTGCACTCGTGAAGAAGATCAAAATATTTTTGGACTTGCATTGAAGATATACATATTTAACTTTTAAACCACACAGTCCCCAGGAAAAGTGAAATGTATTTTTCTAGAGCACAAGGAAAATTAATTGATTATAACTCTTAAAATTTTACAGTGGGATTACTTGGCTGACATAGCTAATTTCGCTCTGCTCTGTTCTTTTTTTCAATATAAGTTGTAAAACTGTTGTTTGACTCTCTCTATATGGCGATGAACGTTCTTGATTACAGTTTGTCATCAGCAAGGATGATAAGCATAGCTCTATTCTAAACCTTAACAGAAAAGAGCTTTTCCCCACAGCTCGGGGGACATTTTATTCCAAAAGTTCAGCTCCTGGGGTGATGAAAGACATGCCTATGAAACAACACAGCACAGTGACTAGTATAAAAATCAAACAAGCCAGCACAGCATTGCTCATGATGGCACGGGGGGGAAAGCAGCTGGAAGACCTCTGCTGCCCACGGCCGTCAAGGCTGCCTGGGCTGTTTCTGTACCGCACCGCTGCAAGGGTTGTGCTTGTAACCACAGCCTTGTCTCTCACACTGGTGAATAACATAAAAACTATTGTTCTGAGCTCAAGCTATCCCAGAAAGCCAAGCCCAAAGCTACGACTTTGTTCCTTAATGCCCACCAAACATTTATTGCCTACCTGGTAGTAAGTAAAAGCTGGATCAAACATTACAGGCAGTGGGGATATACTGACGGAGTTAGTTGTAGCGTAATACACTATTCTTGATAACACGTGAAATGTAAAGCCTATGCTTCGACCTAAATCCAGACCTAACTTACAGAGCTGGTAGATGTCTCTCTGTGTGTGCATGTGCACAGGCATGTATGGTGGGGTGCACACACGTGGTTTTGGGGTGTGTGCTTCTGAGTGGATGTAGGTGTACATGTAGGGTGGGTTTCTGTGTAGAGGGGTATGTGCACGGGAGTACAGGTGAGTGGGTACTTGGCAAATACCTATGAGCAAGGATGTGTGGGTATTGGGGCACATGGGTACAGGGGTGTGTACACGTGCAGGTGCATGTGTGGGGAGGGATGCATAGGTGCATACGTGTAGGCAATATGTACAAAATGGGTGTGTGATGGGGTTTGTGTACAGTTGCAGAGGTGGGCATAGGAATATGTGCACATGTACGGAGTGTACAGGGATGTGTAGTGCAGTACCTAAGTAATATGTGTGTGTCTATGTGTGAGGTGTCACAGGGAGGAGTAAAGGTGTGTGTGGCAGTCGGGAAGTACAAGGGTTTGTTTGTGTTTTTTCTGTTCTGATGGATGTCTAGAGGTAAGAGTGCAGGGCTGTGTGTGTGTGTGTGTTTGTGTGCGCACACATAACATAATCCAAGCATACGTAACATAGTCTTTAATAGAATAAAATTAAATAGACTTTTCAATGCAGAAGTCCATTTTCAAAAAAGCGCTTTTGACAGAACTTAATACTGACTTATACGTAAAGCTAATTTAGAGTTTGCTGTGATTTCTGTGATGCTTACTTTACCACAATCTGAGGAATTACATATGCTTTTGTAGAAGCAATTAATGTACAGGTTGAGTATTTACAGATCATCCACTGATGTTTATTTATTTAATTTCACAAGGAAATTGTAAGAAGCCAATTTCTTTGAGAGACTTCATAGCCCTGGTGTCTCTAGTTTAGTGTCTTGCAACAGCCTTGGATTTATCTGGAAGGGCGATCCTCTACATTTTCCATCACTGATGTTATTTTATAATTCAGCACTTTATAATATATTACTGTGTTCAAGGAAGGACTGCCTTCTGAGAAGCTATTATGTTGTACCTTCTTGTTCAATTTATTAGACTACAATCTATCATGTAACTGAGACCTTACTATAAAACACACCAAACTAAGTCAAAGTTGTCATAAGTATTCTCCCTAGTAAAAGAAATATCTGGATTTGAATTGATGTTACAATTAAACCTCATTTCTAGGCTTTAAACATATCAAATTTTAAAAGATCATCTATCCAAAGCCTTCTCTGTTCAGGAAAAACCTACAGTATTTCAGTACAGAAGGGAAACAAAGCGTATGAAGCAGGACTTTTAGCAAAAGAGGTTATCTGTGTACTCAAGAAGAGACAGACAACATTGAAGGCAACACTGCTCCCAAGGCCAAGATTTTTCAAAGGGAATAAAATCAGAGCAACTGAAGCCCGAGATGAGTTTCTAAAAATATGGCTGTAAGACCCTCAGCATGGTATGAGAGGTGAGCATAGGAACTACGCTGTAACTCTAAGGAGCTAGTTCTACTTACATCGCTTTGGGAGCTACCAAAACATATATATATATATCCTAACCAAATACTGAAAAGAATTATTGACCTTAGTGACAAGGCAGAAAATTTACCCTATTTCTTTTATCCCCTGAATGTTTTCAGCTGTCAGGCAGTTCCTGTTAAGTAATAAGGACAAGGACAGGATGTTTACCACAGAGCACCTGTAGGTACTTCAACTGGGGTTACTTCATAGCATTACCTCAAGCAGCTCCAGGTGCAAAATGATCTACTCTGCCAGAAGCAGGACACTGTGAAACCTCCACACTCACTACACAAGCTCCAACAGCTCTCTAATAAAGACAAAGGAATGGGACATTCCTTTATACATGTCCCATCTAGACCCAAGAGATACTAGCTAGCCAATCTTCCCTTCCCATGTTGCTTATTTTTTCACTACTGAGCAGTGGAAAGTATTGCAAAGTAAATACTGCTTACCTATTGTACTTTGCCTTATACTGAGGATCATGGATCTGATATCCTGACTTTGAGCAAATGCTTACTCAAGATTAATTGTCTTAATTAAGACACAACATTTGTAAGGGTTTGTTTGAGGATGAACAAGAAAATGAAGCAATGAAATAGCCATCATGTAATTTTTGTTAGGGGAAAAAAAAAATAAAAATAAGAACATTCCAGGCATTCTTAATCAATAATAAAGAAAGAAACAGCAGATAAGCATCATTTCTCCCTTCCACAAATGTTGTGTTTTCCTTGACAAGCACTGCTTGGTGGGTGCCCAAGTTTGATGGGAAAGCAGTGGTAACTTCAACAGGAATACAAAGAACCACCCTTTCTTCTTGTCAGAATGCTCTGGCTCCCTCAGCCCAGGAATGAACAATTAGGATCAGCATAGGGATCAGTGTACTAGATGACTTCTTCACAGTGGAGAGTAACAGATTCACCACTACAAAGATTATCAGCAGATACTGCTGCAGGTTCTTTCACATGGAAGGCAGGTAGTAATTGCACACGCACAGAACTTTTTTCATCAGAAAGAGGAACTAAGTGACAAGTTAGACATGCAAGACATAAATTTTTAAACAACATAAACTGCTATCTTTCTGAAAACACTTATTCCGCCAAATTTTACATCCAGACACTGTTGAGGAGGATTCTTTTTTTTCCTCGTCACTCTGGTACACACCATGCAGCTCCTGACACACCCTATATTGTGGAAGAACCTAAAGCATGTCAGATGCTTTTCAGTCACGAAGGAAAACTACAAATTCTTGCACTGAGGACTGTAACTGAGACGTATTACTGAACCCATCGGCAACCCAGGTGATTATCACCACCCTGCTCAGGTGCACTCTAATAGGAAAGGCCAAGCTGTGTCAAACCAGGGGTCCACCTCCTTGAGTACACTGTCACCCACCGAGGTCTACAGCAGTTACTCTGAAAAAAGTATTAAAGATCGAAGAGGAGTTTATAATGGTGCCTCCAGCATATTCTCACACCTTTTAGCTGCCTGCAGCTGAAGGCCTTCATGAGCTAAAGGTGGTTTCTTGGTGTTTAATAGCTTCCAGAAATTCTAATGACCCCTTAATGTACAGACCTGGAACAAAGAGGTACAACTTACTCCACTTAATATCTTTAAGAAAAAATGGATAACAAAGACATGAAAATGTACAGCTGGCTGCGTTGCATCAGATCGAAGGGCCATGTAGCCCAGGGCCCTGTCTCTAAGAACAGTCAAAACCAGATTCATATATGACACTTCTCCTTAATAGTCTTCCAGCTTCAAACTGGTTTTGGGCTCAGGAAGTTCCTGGTGTGGATGTATGCTCAGTAACCCTCAATACATTTCTTTTCCATGACCTTGACCAAAGCTCCCCTCAAAACTACATTTTGGCAACGGGTTCCACACCTCTATTGCCAGACACATGAAGACTTATCTCCTGCTTGGTGAGAGCTGATTCCTAACAGCTTGATTTGATGCCTCTTAAGAGTCTGGAATGAATATAGTACTTCATATGTTTCTTTAAAAAAGTGAAATATGCACACAAAGAATATCTTCCAGGCAGAAAAATTAAAATTAACAAAGTGGATATGTGGTCAATGTCATTTTGATACCATAATCACAGAAACCATACCTGTAAGTTGGTTTTGCAAATGAAATATTCACAAGCACCAGGTTCTCAAACTAAAGGGATATATTAAAGAATAAAACCATGACACATTTGCTACATGTGCTACAACAGAATTTCATTAAAACTAGAGAGAAGGTGAGGTGTCTTTGTATGCTCTGAAGTGAAAACTATATTAACTTCTGTTTCAGCAGGGAGGAAAACCTAATAACTAAATCCTGGGCAGAGAGTCAAAAAGTACATTAAAATACAGATACAGAAAACATACACTGTACGGGATCCTGATGATAACCATACTTCTGAAGAGCAAGGCATATCTCAAAGCCTATAATGATTCAAATATGGAACAATAGCACTTAAAACTTTAATGTAATAAAATATCAAGTAATTTTTAGGGGGGAAAAAGATAAAAACAACCCAAAACTTCCCCCCTAACCCCCACCCCCTTGGACTGACTCCTGGCGCCACTGGTTGAGCAAGGAACCACAAGCATAGCATATTTACAGCAAGCCTTCCAGATTGTGCTGCAAGAGCCAAGAACCTTTTCTGTAAACTGAGGCCTCAGTCCACCCCACACACTTCACATTGCAGCTATGTGCATTTAATAAAGCCTCACATTCACATTTTTATTTTTCTCATTACATTATTTATATTACTCTGCATTAATTTCCTCTTTGTAAAATCCCTTAAACTGCTCATAAAACTGCCTTAAAAAGAAGCAAAATGATCCAGCTTGAAGATCAAGGAAGAGAAACGGGGCCATTTTTCACTAGAGATGGAAAGAACAGAAAAGAAAAATAATTTATCACTGACTGCTGTACGTGGCCTGCCAGCAGATACAATGCCAGAGTCTTGCATCCCAGGCTTTGTCCCAAAATGGTGCAGGATGATGTTTGAGAGAAAGCACCTACAGTCATACTTTAAAAGGTATTTCTGAGCATAGAAATACAGGCATGCATGATCCTCATGCAAGCTCCGGGGTACCAGGGAAACCACATACAAACAAATTTCAATAAACCTCACCGTTCTGAAAACTGTCAGACACCTGAGTTGCCTTGGTAGCTATGAAGACATATCCCTATATGCAAACTGACACAAAGACAAAATCACTCACGTGAAAAATGAAGTAAGGTGTAAATAAGCAAGATGTTGAAAAATAACTGCAAAAATACAAAAATCTAGAGGAAAAATCTTAAAACTTAGATTTATCACAAAGGAATATACAGGCAAAAGATATGACTGTGTTCAAACAGCTATTCCATAGACATTTATCCTTAAACCCCATTTTTTGTAAACCTTCTCCAGTTTAAAAAAAAAAATAGGGGGAAAAGAGAAAAAAAAAGCTTAGGCTGATGACAAGACCACTTGGCATGAGCTACTATAAATATTGCAAAGTTTCCATTCCTTTCTCTTAAAAGAAAAAAAAAAGCACAAATATAGTCCTTTTATGTTCCCATTTAAGTAATCGCTTCCAGGTTCCATACAGACCCATCCCCATGAGTAAGACTTGAAGTCTGCTATTACGAGCAGAAAGGATAAAAATGCCCTTTGGCAGAAGTATTATTTTTATGTAGTTAGACTTCTGGATTTCTACCACTTCCCTTGTTGACGTCTATTCTTCCACCCATCCCTTCTTGTATACATACTGGACCTTCAACTTCTGCTGCTAAACAGTCTCCCTCCATAAAGTACATCAGGGAGAGACAAAAAGAGCAGTTAAAAAAATCAGATTTGCTTTCCAATGTTGTGTAACGAACAAACCACAAAAGGACTTTGAGTCAGCAGAAAACAGCGGGCAAATTACTGGTTATTCCCTAGAAACATTCTGTCTTCTGCCCAGAAGGGAAGCTTGGACACCCACTGGAGTTCTACCTACACTGCTCTGGCTTCGTTGATTCTCCTGGGTTGGCAAGTCACCACGTGCGTTTGATGGGTACATTTAAAATCATACCCCAGCAAGCTGTTAATCAGAGTGCGGTTATTGAAAACTTGTCATAGAACACAAATCATCCAATCTGAACCACAGCAGGTATTCAAAAGCCAATGATCAACAAAATAAATTACTATGAAAGCTCGAGATTTTGCCTCCATGCTGACTCACACTAAACCATGATGTTGGATTCTTAAACCATAATTGTTTTGTAGGAAATGTAACATTAAAAAGAAATGACTGGAATCCACTCTATATTTGTAGCTGGCAATTTCCATACTACTGATGTTGCATACCTCCACTTCTGAATAATCAACAAAACACATTCTATGGAGGCTTGAATTTTGGCAGAGAGCACTCAGCAATTTCACAAAACGGGGTTCCTTTGAAGTGCCTGTAGTTTGGTATCAAAAATAACTAGATTTTTCAGTCAAAACCATTTCTGAGGATTGCAGGAGAGACAACAGGAAGAATAAAAGATGGCGACATGCAAAACACCTGGGATGTCTATACAGAAATGTCAGAACAAAGGATAATACCAGGCAGAACTTTCAAGTCTTTAGAATCAACCAAAATTACCACTGAATCCACATCACAGAGACTGGGGATAAATTGCAGGGCTGCAATCGGTGTGCAAGGATGCAAAGAACTTGATGATGAAAAATAGAGCAGGGTGGGAAAAAAAAAAAGGAAGAAAGTCTTACACTGTAAATCAAGAATGCATACCCTTGCTCTAAAGTTCAGGAAGAGTTCAGAAGCAGACTTTTAAATACCTCTGAGCAAATATAAAATGTGAAAAGAGTGAGGACAAAAAAAGAGCTGATAGTAATAGGGACTTTAAGAAATCCATGGGCAAGGAGGAGAAATGACAAGTCCAACAAGATTTTTGAGAAGACTTCTTAAGTTGATTTTTATTTAACTCTAAGTAAAGGCGAGATGAGTCAAGAAACAAAGGCCAAATTAGTGACAAATTAGCCAAAATGACAAATCCTTTATGCTGGGGGTGGGGTGGGGTGGGGGGTGGAAGGGAATTGACAAGTTAAAAAGCCAAGAACAACAAAAAAACCCCAACAAAGCCACACAAGGAAATACAACAAGGAACATTGTATTTAGGAAGAGATACGGTAACATGCTAAGAATACTGGTAAGAAGAGTTGATGAAAAGCAGAGGGGATAAAAATCTTGAGTAACAAGAAATGAAGAGAGAATTTGTCCCAACACAGAAGAAACAAGCAGCACAGCAAGGGACCAGTGCAGCTGTGTAAGGGCCTATTAATAACCAGAAATATAAAAGGATTTTTTTTTTTTAATCTAGAAATAAGGACCTGTGATGAATGATTAGTCATAGCGTAGAGGAATTAGAGAAACACATATGGGTAAAATCAGATGGGGCAAAGCATGCAATGAGTTACAGTTAGCTGGATACTAAAGACAATAAAAACATGTTCTCTATAAACCACATGGCAGGGGGGTTGGAACTAGATGATCTCTAAGGTCCCTTCCAACCCAAACCATTCTATGATTCTATGATTCTGTGAAAATACCAAAAGTAAGGTCCTTCCTTAACAGGGGAAGAAAACAAACAAAAGAAAAAAGAGGCAGAAGTTATTTTCTCAAACTCGTTTTTAAAAACTGCATGTGACCTGTTCTTTTTGTTGTTTATTTTGTTGGGGTTTTTACCAAAGGAACATGAGCATAAGCTTGAATAGAGGTAGAACAAGCAAATGCTATATAAATTGCAGTTATTATTCAGGTCATCATCAGGGTTTGATCTGCCATCCTGTCCCATCAAAT
>NW_010268011.1:30176-30476 GCF_000690775.1 Eurypyga helias
AGTGTCCCCAGGTTCCCACATCATACAATGGCTAAGTCTTCTCAAGGCAAGACCATGTGTGTGCATGCAAAAATAGATGACCAGCAGCTGTGTGCCTGCAGGGTTATGTGACTGTCAGAACTGGGGAGGCATGTCTGAAGGGCAGTCATGCAGTGTATCTTGACTAGCTACAGCTTCTGACCTTCTCTTCGAAATAGGGAACTGCAACATAGGGAAGAAGATGTTAGGTGATCACAAAAGCGAAAAACTGTTTGCCTGCAGAGCAATTGTTCACTATTGAACAGAAAAGAAGATTCAGCA
>NW_010268011.1:30488-59342 GCF_000690775.1 Eurypyga helias
TTCACAGGTCTACTAAGCATCATGAGGAACAGGCTCAGAGTCTAAAACAACATTCACAAACAGGAGAAAGGGTCTAATGTCCCAGAAGATGAACTTTGAAAAAGGCTGACATATGGGAAAAAGATTACAACAGTGCAAGATAAGGAAAAACTACTCAGGTTGCAATACTGCAGAAAAACTTCTGGCTGCTGCAGACAATAAAAAAGTAGGCTGTGATTGCTCTTAAGACTTAAAAACCCAAGGAAATCTTACTGGAACTATTATACGGAGATACCTGAGAGGATAATTTTGCTCTAGTATTTGTTGATGAAGACTGGAAATAATTATTCTGCTGATTAAGTGCCAAGATATTTGTCCAAATTTGGGCACCACTGAAAAAATAATGATCAACAGACAGTTCCAGAAACAACAGGAAATGAAGAGTCAAAGAAAAATTGCACAACCATGTTTAAGTGTAAGAAGGCATAGGTAAGTATTTTCCAATGTATAAAAGGTCGTTAGAAAGAGGACAGAGAGCATCTGTTTTAATTTCTGCTACATGAAGGAGAAATCAGCTTGATTTGCATCCCAGAGGATTCGGGTTAGAAGTGAGGACTGCATATCTTATTTTGAGGATAGGGAAGCAAAGGAACACATAACATATTCTTCACTGCAGATTTTAAGGAACAGGACAAACATGTGCCAGGGCTGGTATGAAGTACACACAGCCTGCTTTAAGACATGAACTTGAACAGCATCACCTCTTGTTTGTTTAAAACTTAAATTTTCCCCTAAACTGTTAATTACTTCATTGTGGGTTTTATCCTACAAGTGAAATATCTGCCAGGAACTGACACTTCATTTTCAAAGAAGGTGTTTAGGCTCCAACTATCTTAAATTTCCTTCCTAGAAAATTCCTAGAAAGCTATTATACCAGGATCCTCTTCCCAGGTACAAGCTTGATAGAAATGAAATAGCTACCAACATTTATCTTGAAATAGGTGGAAGAGGAAGGAGAAAGACATAGGTAAAACTTGATGGACAAAAAAGTAGCCATCTCATGGGCAAAGGAAAAGGCAAAATCGAAGACAACAGACAGAGTAGGTGTGAGTTATGTCTAATTCGAGAGACGTGTGACACTGGCAGGTCTGAGGTACCATTGCCCAGGTCGCGGAGGAAAAATTCACACAAGTTAAGCTTTCATTCGAAGGTCATAAGCAAGTAAAAGTTTCTTCATGTAACCCAAGCAGACATGAAGCACTTTAAAACAACAGCACAAGTAAGAAAAACCTGGAATTCATTCTTTTAATGTTTGAAGCCAATAACCTTCTTCTAAAGCCCTTCCTGATTCAACATGCTTGAATTTGGCTTTAACAGCTGTTAAAGAAGTGCTGTCAAGAGGTGTCTTTTCCAATAAGCAATAGACTGTTGTCTCTTCCACTCCCTCTCCCTACCTAAAAGAGCAAAACTAATATGCAATTGTCGCCTCTAGACACCCACTGAGCCTAGATTAGGCCTGAAGTCATACTGGCAGGAGATGAAAGTAAATTCTGATCACAGTCCAGAGGTTGATTTAATCTGGGAGAAGGGAGAGGAGATAAGTGGGCGTGTTAATTCCTGAATTTAGTTGTTTCCGTTCATCTTTGCACTGGAAAGGGGGTGAAGCTGGAAATCTTTTAAAGATGGGTGAATATACTGAAAAACAGGCCTACACACATGAGCCAGCTTTCAGAAAAAGCAGTCTTAAACTGCAGGCTTGCATACACTGGAGGAAAGTGAAAAGAGCACGATGTCTCATCAGAAAATGTACAGGTGGAACATTAGTGTCTCATATTTTGCAGAAGAATTTTTCCACTTACAAATAGGAATGTTTTACTGAGATAATGCAACCAACAGTAGAAAACAAAAAATATAATAAACATGTTTTTCTTACATATAAGTGGTTATGAATTTGCAACATTATGTGAGTTATATAATTAAACAGCCAACTAGTGATGTCTAAAGATACTTAACTTGCACTTACATTAATTAGAGTCATGCGGGTTTTTTGGTTCCCTTCCCAAAAATTGTTAAATAACTTGAATAAATTAACTTTGACTATAGCAAAAATTATGTGGTCATTCCACAGGCATTATCCTCCAAACAAAAGTTAGACCTTAGTCTGTTTCAATTCTGTCTTACTGTCCTGTTAACAGAAATGCTCTTTCATCAGTACTATTCTATCAGAATTATCTTTTTTATAGAAGAGATGCCTCCACAACCCAGTTTGATACTTTCCATATTAACAACAAAATGCATCACCAGCTGGGGGGGGGAGGAGGGGTGGGGAACCCACAACCAAACACAAACCTAAAATACTCACACAGAAGGTAAATCAGTTCAACTTTTCAGCACTGAAACTAGATTTTGGTGATTTTCAGCTAAAATTATTAATCTCATCTAAACCTCCACTAAGTATCTGCTATGCTGTTACTTAACATGAAGAAGGTTCTTCTAAGTGATCCAAACATAAAGAATTCCACACACTCTTTGTGGTCCCACAGCACTCCTTCTGCACATCTCATTGATTGTTGGGTGGTCCAGCTACATGATAGCATATTGCACAACTGTCTGGAAGGTAGACAACCAGAACAGGGAGGACATGACCTGACCCCCACCATTCACTATTCTGTATACAATTTATTTCTTTCGGTTGCCGGCGTATCTTTTGTAATGTTTTCCAATAGCCTTCTTCGGAAATAATTGAGATCTCTAAAGAGGGCATCAGTCTTAGTCTGAAAACACTTCATGGAAGCATATCTAAGTTTCTAAGAAACACAGATAAGAAACACAAAACTTGCATGAATTTGAGGACAGGAAACTTTTTACTCCCTGAAAACTTTTTATTTTTCTCATGCAATGAGATACTCACCCTTCATCTCCTTTAAATTTAATGCCAGTAGTTTCAGTACAGATCTCATTTATCATGAGAAAAAAATGCAATAGGAAAATTATACCATTACCCAGGGGGGCAGAAGGGGTGTGCATATATATGTGAGTGTGTGTGTCTTGTTATATGGAAATAATCATTATGATTTGCTTTGTTTCAAGTTACTGGCTTTTAGCCTAAATTTTCTCCCCACCTAATTTGTCAAAGTGGGTAACTATCTTACTGCCATGAGCACTTAATAAACATTAGAATAACTACTTTCTGGAGTGTGGGTAACCCTGAAATGATGAGACATTCTTTTCCCTCGCCCAAGATGAATCCACTACTTATCTGATCATTGTCTGCTTACAGCTGATAGTATCATGCAGTTCCAGTTCCAAACCACAGAGTCCCTGCTAGACGGTGTGTAAGTGTAATCCTCTTAATAAAGAAATTAACTTTGCAGACTGGCTAAGTATTGCAAAAAACGCAGAACAAGCTGGAGTTCTTTAACACTATCTCTACACCTACCACCCACACGTTTTTAGCTTTCTTGTCTTCTAACATTGTGAAGATGAGGAAGGTCGTTTCCACTGCAGTATGATGATGGAAAAGAATGATGCCACTGTAAGAATATAAACAAGCAATCCTACCTTAAAAACCCACATTCTTCAGACAACCTCTATCTACTCCTAACCCCATGTGTCACTGCTGTTAGGCAGCAACGCTTCGGCCCACTGTCTCAGTGCTGAAGTTATGCCTCACCTGTAGACAAACATTCTGTAGCCTCTCCAAGACAGGTAGGGGCTAAAGCCACCCATGTCTTGCCAGAAGTGATCCCCTTCTCAACAAAGAGCGAGAGAAGTGAAGACAACATTGGGCAGGTTTTCCACTCCTGGCAGTCAATAGCTGAATCGTGGGTTTATGTGCAACTGTGGAATCCCACAGCCCATGGGAAAGAAAACACATCCCAAAGAACCTAGGCAAAACTCCCCGGAGGAAGACGACAACTCTTCCCCTTTCGTTCACAAGCACATCAGTCTACTTGGGAATGGGAGGCAGTGAACGGGGAGGCAGGTGGAGGAAAAGAGGGAGTAAGACTCATTTTCCTATCCTCCTTTCAGAAACTCATTCACCCCTGGACAAAGGGTTTAATGGGATAGTAATTCTTTTTCATCCTTATTATGAAAAGTTCAAATGGTATTTTGATTTACTAATTTTTTTCCTCGTTTCTATGTCAGATAATCCTGAACTGTACCCCAGAACACAACCAAGCTCACTCTTTTTCTTTTATTCTTCTTTTTTTTTTAAAGAGATTTCTATGTTTACAGATAGATGAGCCAAAGATAAGGCAGAAGAACTTTTTTTCCTCCCCAAACTGACTTACTTTATCGTATCTGGTCATGACAGCGACTGAGAAAACACTGAAAAAGAAACCCCAAACCCTTAATTTGAACATGTAAAGATAAACATCACCAGCAGGATACAATCTTCCAATGCTGAAAAACTACTACCAGTTATATCCCAATACGAACAGAGTAGCCCTCTATGGGTCAGAGCTCTTTGATGTTGGTGCCAACCTGCTTTACAATTAATTTGTAAGGGAAGTGCACATATTTCCATTGCAACTCCCAAGTTAAAATCTCACAATAGTATATAAACTCTCTGCTAAATGCAGAACAGATGAGCTTTAAGTTATTTATATTGTGAAAACTGTCAGTCAAATTGAGAAGTAATGTTGACTTACCACCTGTCACTTTCCATTAATTAAAATTGTACATATGCTGGGAGGGGGAAACAAAAAACATAAAGAATTATTTAACGATAGAACCCTTACCAAAATCTAATGACACTTCTGATCTGTAAATTTTGAAAAAGCATATTAACAACAGCAACAGCAAATCAATGGACCAATTAAAAAAACGAAAGTTGGAACATAAGAACGGGTGTCCCTAAGTCTGCCCATTTTTACATGATACGGTTCCACTCTGAACAGTTTCGTAAGAGGCATCATTGCATTCCAGGGGTTCTGTGCCAGTGATTTCCAAAGCAATACGGTCAGTTTACATTCCACCTCTACAAAACCGACGTGGAACCCAACCACCAAGCTGAGATACTTCTTCCTTGTATAAAAATCAAGCATAAAGATGAGCAGTATCGTGCCATATGTGACACTTCTGAAAATCTACACTCTCCAACAGCATATCAGAAATTGCATTGCTGCTTTGTCAGTAAAGCAGGTAAAAGATGAAACATAAGGAAGGAAGATAAAGTCAGCTCAGGTAGATAATGAAATTACAAGTTTAGCATTTTGTCGCTATAACTGTGTATGTTTTAATGTGGTAGATGTCTCCCAGCTTAGCTGAAACATCACCATCTCCACCCAGCTCTGCACTGAAGCTCACTGCTCTAAGAAGTCTTGTATTTCATAGCTCAGCTGGAGCCACTGACATGATTACAGATCGCTTGTAGGAGACTGTGCAAAGCTAGACAGGTTTGCACACACCGATTTCACTAGCAAGATATGCTAAACTGGCTGACTTGAGACAAAACAGAAGATGGCTGCAGATAAAGGAAATGGTGCAGATACACAAATTCCTTCTCAGTGTGAAATATATAGCAAACACTGTACTTAATAAAGAAAATTTTCATCTTCCTTGCTGCCATGAACAATTTTAAAAAACATAGGTCTTGACACCTCTGAAATTTCTGCATTTCATACTATTCCAGGTTGATGGCTTGGAAACTGATGTCTAACATCTGCTTGGCAATCATCATAAATACCAAATAAACTGGGCCAACTGAAAAAAAAAAAAGTTGTTTTCCAGCTGCTGTTTTCTTTCCCGATAACATTTCAATATTAGTGAGAACAAGAAGAAATACTAAATAAAATTTATCACTTTTTTTTTTTTTTAACTAGCCAGGAGTTTTTTCCCAGTCTAAAACTAGTATGCTGTCACAAGTCAATATTGCACCTTTTTTTCCTGTAGCTACCTAGCTGATCAGAGGGCTAAACAAAGAGTTCTCTGCCTAAGCAGGAACAGAGTTAAAAGAGCTTTCCTAACACATGAAAGACATGCAGATGAGACTGTCCCCTTCCATGGTCAGAGGAGATGGCTGTCTCTCCCTCAAGCATCTCTGATGTTGCATTTCTGATAGATGAGATGGCAGATGAACAACAGCAGTTACATCCTTGCATGTACAATCAGATCAGTCCATCTTACCTCTAAATAAGACTCAGACATACAACTCCTAAGGAACATTTTGAATTTAAAATGGTAATAATTTGCTGCTACTGTTGCATGCAGAAAAGAGCAGATGTGCCAAGAGTCTTTCCTCTGAAGCTGAAGATGCAGCTTCAGAAATCTTGAGAAAACATTATACAATGGTTATGAACTGGAATGTCCCTCTGTTGTAAATGTACCAAACACCTATGACAGAATACAAAGGGTAACAGCCAAGAGAAAAGTATAAACAGTGGTCCTCACAATTGGACTTGCATTACTTGTACTTCAAATGCTTAAAAATGAATGCCCACAAAACAACGCAGACCGGCACATTCATGAGTAGAAACATATCTTATTATTTCTTAAAGTAATTTTAAGGTAATGTTTAGAGTATGCTCTCTGACTGAACATGAAATTTCTGATCATAAATTATCTTATATTATGTTGAGAAACACTGTGTAACTGTCATCACAGCATTAGTTGATAAAGACCTGTTAGTGAGTAACAAACCTCTATGGGCTGGACCTGAATGCTTCTCTCTCTTTTAACACTGGATGTAAACCTATCTAAAGAGACAAAATGTAGAGCAGATGTATTTATTTGTATTTATATTTCCATGTACTCTAAGTACAAAGAATGTAGCCAAAACTGGATACAAAAAGATTTTAGAATATGCCATTTATTCAGATCTTCTCTGATGTGATATTTTGAAACAGTCTTGGCTAGAATCAGAAAATTGTTTCAAACTTTAAAAAACAGCAGGACACAAGAGTTTTTTTAAGTTACCGTAAGAAATTACGATCAACCACAGAAGTTCTATTATAGTTTGTCAGATTAAAAGTGAATATGCTGTTTTACCAGAAACACTGAATACTCCAACAGTGATTGGCTTACATTCTCTTTTTACTATTTAATGTTCCCTTATAAATTTCTATCCGGTGTGTTACTGCCTGAAAGTAACTTCAAATAGGTGAAAGCTGACAGCAACAGCAGAGTTTTCTCTGCCAGAAGTATATATTAAAAAAAAAAAAACCAACACACACACACACAAAAAAAACCCACCACCTTTGCAAGCATGCTATGCTATTTAAAATTAGACTTTAAGGCACCATAAGAAGAAACCCTTTATAAATCAAGGGTACACTGTATACAGTAATTCACTTAGCGTACTGAAGAGAGATGTTGTTAAAATCTACTAATCCATTTTTGGAATGAACTGCACACAGGCGAGATAGTTTACAAATACAGGTTATAAGCACTGTTGCTAGAGCTGCCGTTCCTGTGATCTCAGGCAAACTCTGAAGCATGCTGCTTCCTTTCTGAAAAGCTTAAATATGTGGTCTCCCCCCACACACCCTTAGCTCTGGACAGTTGAATCATTCTCACAGCAGATAAATCTTTCTGACTGCTGATTATTCTGACAGGGGGGAAAAAAGGCACTGTGTGTGACAGGGTCCCTTTTGTTTCATTACAGGCACAACAATCTGTTTCCCATTGAACAGAGTTTTTATTTCTCCCTCCACAACATTTTTCTTTAATTATGATAAAAGACAGTAACTTAATCAGGCATAAATCCTGTTCAAGCGAACATAAGAAAGTAAAGGGGTTAACTTTGAAGGCAAAAAGTTAGACATGTGACCTCTGAATTACAACTCCAGATAATATACCACTAAAGCACTGACAAGTGAAATATTGTTCATTCCTCAGATGTGCCCTAGTATCACTAGAAAAATTAATTAAACAAACCCACAATCATGTTTATTTTAATTAGCATGCTTTACCTAGAATGTAACTATTCAGTTATAGAACTATCTTGACTTCTACTGCAACAGCATAGCCATATGCACAGCTGCTCCCAGGGAAAAAACATTTTCTTTGTAATATGCTATTTGTTTCAGAAACCCTGGAGATCAGCACCTCACTTTGCAAAATAAGCTGGGAAAAATTAAGAGGTTGGGACCGATACCAGGAGGGAAAGATACTACCTTCATAGCTGGGCTAGCTGACACATGTAATACAGTAAGACTAGGATCAACATCCTCAATCAGTATTTTTACTCACTGCCAACTCCGAGAACTGGCATGGCAAATTGCAGTTTTAACTTGGGTTAGCTGTTGGAACTAAAACTCGCCTTGACCAGCTAAATTGCAGCAGCATTGGTCACTATTCACACAGAAACAACCATCAGTTTAAGCTGTGAATAGTCTGCCTGTATTTTAACCCACTCCAATGAAACACATTCAAGGAAGACACCACCTCCACTCATCTTCTCAAGGAGTTGAATATGTCAATATCCCGAATGACTCACCTCTCCCAAAACTGGACACTGTGGGAGAAGAAACACAGATAGGGTGCACAAAATATGTTCTAACTGAACAGATGTTAAATCTTACTAAGCAGAAAAGGCCAGAGGCATTGTGTTGGCCTTTTGTTGGCACAAGTGAAACAGCATGGGTCATGCCCACATACCTGCAATCAGGCATATCAAAGCCATATCAAAGCTAACACTGGCGACATGCCTTGCCACATATCCCACACACATATGATACTCCTTCACTGCCAAAGTTAGACCTACAGGCTAAAATGATGGCAGAAAGCATGCTCCTCAGTAAGCCACTGCCAACTGCAGGCTGGCATCCAAGCTTCAACCTGGGTCCTGTTTTATCTTTGGTAAGAAAGTAGCCCTAGCTGCTGGCGTAAAAAAGGTGATACATTAGGGAAACACAACAGGAATAAAAATTCAGCATTAAAAACAACCTAGGGAAGTCAGTCATAGGGAGTTCCCTAAATATGAGGGAATGGGAAGATCACACATGAAGACCTTGGTGGGCAGAATAGCTGGATCGCACAGGTTTATGCAGCAAGGACAGTGTGCAGACCCAGCAAAGTACACAAGGGCTTCATTCTTCCCATAAGTAGAAGTAGCTGTCACTACCAACAACAAGGTCCATCAATCATTACACTGAGCTTTCCCATTGAGTCTCTCTAGCCATGTCTGGTTCATAGCTAATACCTTCTCTGCATAACTAACACCAGGACAGTACTTTTAAGACTACGACGTCATTACACGAAAGAGATAGGTTTGGTTAATTGGTTAACGACATCTATTTGGTTGCTTAAGTTAAAGACATTTCTTAAAACTGAATAAAATGTCGAATGTTCAAAATACAGATGTCAAAAGGAAGAGAAATCCCTTGGGTTTTTTTGGGTGGGATTCTTTTTTTTTTTTTTTGGCCAGTCCGGAGTGCATTATTTCAGGCAGTGTGGAACTGCCTCTGGCTACAGTTACAGAGCAGACTTTAAATGAAAACTGGTGTTGGTCTGCATAATATTTTGTGCACCTGGAGAAAGTATTTATCCAAGGAACAGCCAGATCTGTGGCCACCAAACATGTTGAGGACTCATTTGTATTATATTCAATGGAATCTTTAAGTACCAGCAGACACATTGTTTTTAAGCTAGCTTCTTCTCTTTAAAATTTATGAACAAAACTTAGGAAATCAAATATCATATTGAATTAGCAACTGGGATATTCACACACCATGTGCTCAAATTTGCTACACTGTTACTCTCATAGTACACATTTTTGATATGATTTTTACAATGACAATTTAGGTTTACACGCATCACACTTGTAATTAGTTTTCCTCCATTAGGCATTTATTAACTCTAAAATGTAAACATATATTTAGGGGTTTAATATCTTTTATATAAATCTACCCTTTTAAAAAGTCATAAACAGACTTACTCGTTCACACCAGTGTTTTTTCCAGAACAAGAATTCATGCCATGCCATACCAGCTTTGCAGTAATTCAACGTCCAAATGCTGGACTTTTAGGGGGTGTGATGCCGGACAGAATCAGGAGTGGAACCAGCAATGCTTCCTTATCAGGAAAGCAGACATTTTAAAGTACCAACATTCTTCATTTATATGGAAAGCTTTATATATAAACAAACATACATTCCTATGCTGCCATGCAGTCCCAACATTTCCGTGTTCATATCAGGGTGCTCCTGCATCTAACTACTAGATTATTTGAGGCACTGGGGAGGTTTTAGTTAATGAAAACTAAACCTGAACCATTTAAGGTATAGATCACTGTCTATTTTTCTTTCCTGGAATAAAATAAGGCAGCCAGTTCAAATACATCCAGAGCTAAATTAAAGTTTACACTGTCCCTTCCCCCAAATGTTAAAAGAGCTCTCTTTGTAAAAAAATCCTACTAAAGAACGTCTCTGTCACAGAAGTGCATTTAGGTACCTTCCCAATCCTGAGATAATTGAACTCTGCTAAGGTAGGAAGGTACTACCTCTGTAAAGAGTTTATTGAAGAAATGCTCTCTGCATTCTGGATGGCGTGTACAAATTTTCCACTGACACACACAGGCATTTTTCCTATCCAAATAAAAGTATTCCTTCTCAACAAGAGTAAAAGTGCAATTGTTGATGGAACCGCAATTTACGCACTGCAACACAGCTGCCTCAAGCCATGTCAAAAAGCATCCTCAGCACATCATCAGCGCTGCCCTGATCTTTAGCCACGTGCTCCTTGGATTAATTGCTTTTTGAAAGAGCTCGGACTATAAATTACCTCTGACAAATTGACTTTCATTTTGTCTTCTAATACAAGAAGACCAGAGACACCACTTAAAATTACATTAAAGAGGTTATTTCTTGTCCTCCAGTGACCACAATGCCTGGACTATGCCAAATCTGGTATACAAGCCATTCTTCACTATTTCTGACCTGCAATTTATTTCACATTCATTGCTAACCCAAGCTGAGGCAGAGGAAAATTACAATGGCCACCTGGAAAGGTGAGTAAACAACTCTCCTTAAAAAAAAAAAAAAAAAAAATCACAAAAGCCCATGAAAAACATGCTAAAGTTGTAGGGGACAAATTTGAAATTAAAAATCTTATTTATTTCTGAGGAAACTTGATGCAGAAGCAGGTCTAGTCTGACATCATCTTAATGAGAATATAATTTTCCAAAACATGCAGTGTTAGGAATTAAAAAAATGTATAACTTTACGACCTAAAATATTTTTACAATCTTACACACTGCTAACTGAAACACAACTTTATACCCAGAAATTACACTGTGTAATGAGAAAATTCCAAGCAAGCACATTTGTTGCAAATTTCAGTTCTAATATACAAAAATTTGCAAGCATTATCAAATTCATAAAAATCCTTTTAAACCAATGCATCTCAAAGTACTTTATCCATTTATTCATACCCACAGCTCTTTTTAGAAGCCCAAACGAAGCCAAGTGAGGAACACCAAACCTCATGGCCACTGAAGCAGAGGCTCCCCTTAAATGTCACATCCCCCACCAACCCCCCCCTTTTGGTGAGAACAAGGTCCAGCATGGCACCCCTCCATCGGCTCCTCTATCACTTGGAGAAGGAAGTTGTCATCGACACATTCCAGGAGCCCCTTGGACAACTTGCGGCCTGCTCTGTTGCCCCTCTCACAGATATCAGGGTCTCATTAGGGGGCCTCGCCCCCTCACTCTTCCTGGTCAGGTGGCCTGTAGCACTCCCACTACAATGTCACCTGTTCCTGCCTTCCATTTAATCCAAACCCAGAAGCTCTTGGTTGGTTCCTCATCCATCCCCAGGTGGAGTTGAATGCACTCTCTCTGGTCTCTGGCGTAGAAGGCAACCCTGCCCTCCCTAGGGAGCCTGTATCCTTCCATTCTGACATGCCAGGCATAGGAGCCACCCCACCAACTGGTGATGCCAACAAGACACCCAGAGGTGTGTGCATGTCTAACTCCTCGTTTATTTCCCATACTAGGTGTGATTGCATAGAGTCATTTGAGTTGGGCCCCTGATGAAGCCCACTTATTGGCTGGGGGGGGGGGGGGGGGGGGCGGTTTGTCTTTTCTCAAAAAAACCTGTGATCCTCCTCCAGGCTCTGGGCATCTATTGCTGGCACTGGCATTAAACTGGCAGGAGTGGGATGGGTTGCGGTTCCCATCCCTCGGCAACCTTCATTTAAAGCCCTCTTCATCGGCTTTTGGTGAGCCACCCCGAAGATGCTCCTCCCCTTGTCTGACAGATGGACTCCATCAGCCCCCACCAGACCAGGTTTCTCAAAGTGCATCCCTTGGCCTACGTAGCAGAACACCCAGCTGTGGCACCAGCCCTGTAGCCATCTGTAGATTTACCAGGTTCGACTGGTCCTTTCAAACTGCGAGGATTGATGAAAACACTACCAGTGCTCCAGAGACCTTACTGCCACTTCTAAGGCTCTGTAATCCTTCGCTGGAATATGTGAGAGAACACACTATATTCCAGACATGCTCCACCCAAAATACAAAGCACCAGCTTTTAGAGATAAAGAGAGATTAAAGAGCAGGAGTTAATTTCACAGTTTATCGGGCTGGGGGGGGCGGTGTTGGCTACTTACATAAAAGTGATATTACACAGTCCAAAAGTGCGAAGTGAAAGAAGTGAAAAGGAGATGCCAGTGAAAAATCTTTGATAACTGACTAGGCTAAAAAAGCGTTCGCAGACTAACGCAACAGAGACATGGAAAACTCAGACTCCACCCTCTCTTACCACCACCCATGGAGCAGAAGCTATTGCATCCATATGTTACAATTATGCCTTTTATGGGAATGCTGTAGAAAACATTTAGCAGAAACACTGCCAAAAGAATGAGAACTGCGAAGTAAGAGTGACCAGCATCTTCTCTTCTGCACCACCTTATTTTACCTCTCAATTTTGCTTAAAGGCTAGGCACCATATAGGCAGTTAAGTCAGGGGCATACTGGCCAAGCTTATTTAGCCACTTTCTGAGACTTAACAGTGATCAGATTTGCCAGACATCAGATGTTTGTACCCGAAACATGACTGCAACAGAGACAGATGCATAAAAAGCATTGTTTACAACACTCAGATGAAAGACTGGAATTAAAGCAAAAAGAAGCAATGGCTGAAACTGGCAAGCCTGAACCAACAGTTGCTGAAGATTCATTCTCAGGAACAGTCTGGAAGGAAAATGGTCTTGGAGATCCCTAGTGTTTTCAATTATCTCAACTTACTTGATGCATATTACTGTAACTGTTTCTGAAAAATCAGCTAAGAACCATCCAATTTTAACGAACTGTTAAGTTATTTCTTAATATAAATTCCTGTCTGCTGCCTTCTCAATTCCTTGCTTAATTGGAGAAGAAATAATAAAGATTACAGTAACATTTAAATCTCATACTACCCTTGCTTGTTGAGAAACTGTTGGATTAGAAGCAAGCAAAGCTTTCTTTTTTCTTTTTTCTTTTACTGCCTTAACAATCCATTTGGCAGAAGAAAGAAGCCTTGATTGTTGGCAGTGAGTAACATGCTCAGAAATCTGTGGTTGGACCAAAAAAAGTCACTTCTAGTGCAATAATGGAAAACACAAACCCATCATTCAAAAAAGCAACCAAGAAAGAAAAACAGGCCCCACTTTCTTATAACAGTGAATCACATATATCTTCTATCCTGGAAATTCTTTACATCAATTAAAAAATGAAGACTAACCAATACCCCGTCCAAGCCTGGAAAATATGGTGGGTTGGGGTTTGTTTTTTTTTCTTTCCTTAAAGTCATACACCTCCATTTTAGAGTGCATTGCCTGTTCCTTCTCCCTCCATCATCTTCTTGAAAAATGACACCCTTACAGTTGCAAAGATAATATTCCAAAACACAGATGCAATGTTTTAATCCAAAATTCATAATTGGGATAAAACAGTATTAGGACTCTGGGTAAATTTACAACTGCTGCCTGCAACCCCATGGGCAGTGAAACTACCATGAACCAAGTCAATTTCCCATAGTTTATCAAAGCTGCAAAGAAGTGTGAAATTAGGACCTCAGATTATTACCTAAGAAGAAACCCCCAAATGACACAGGCTGGGAGTATTAAGGTTTTTTACATTGTGATTACACCAATATCCAACATCAGCCAGATACAAGTGGGGAGCCGTAAAACTTCCTGCTCAACCGGAGGGACACACAGTTTCTCCCCGCAAAAACACAGACAGAAGTAGTGTTTACAGTTTTGCTAGGAAACCAACATCCAACAGAAGCACTCACATTCTTGGAAGAGAAAGAGATGAGGCTGATAGGAATCATAGAATGGTTTGGGTTGGAAGGGACCTTAAAGATCATCTAGTTCCAACCCCCCTGCCATGGGCAGGGACACCTTCCACTAGACCAGGTTGCTCAAAGCCTCATCCAGCCTGGCCTTGAAGACATCCAGGGATGGGGCATCCACAGCTTCTCTGGGCAACCTGTTCCTGTGCTTCAACACCCTCTCCATGAAGAACTTCTTCCTGATACCTCATCTAAACCTCCCCACTTTCAATTTAAACCCATTACCCCTTGTTCTGTCACTACAGGCCCTTGTAAAAAGTCCCCCCCAGCTTCCTTGTAGCCCCTTCAGGTACTGGAAGGCTGCTATAAGGTCTCCCCGGAGCCTTCTCTTCTCCAGGCTGAACAAGCTCAATTCTCTCAGCCCTTCTTCACAGGAGAGGTGCTCCAGCCAGAGGAAGGCACCATCCCTCACAACCAGCCTCCAAAAACATCTTCTATACTTTCCAACACATAAGGGTAATTCATGATCAAACTCAAGCCATTGAGCCTTTCACAACTGCAATTCAAGGTTTCTCCTGTACTACATATAAGGAAAACAGGTCTTAAGTATGTGGTGTATGTTCCAGCTGTTTGGACCCCTTAGCACTTCCAAGACTGAGATGCTTTTCTGGGGCGGGAGGTGGGGGGAGAGGCCAACACACGCAAACCACACACCACAAACGATAAAAAAACGTAGCATGATTTTCACTAGATGCAGGAATTATCAACTCTATGGCCATAAAATCAGATAAAAAAGTTTTGGTATTTATAGTTCATAGTCCACAGATGCTCCAAAAGAAACGTTCACATTAAAAAAAAAACCCGAGGTGGGGGGAAATGAAAGAAATAGACACACCAGTGTAAGAACTGGAAGGCAACTAATTTGATCTAGTGTTATTTCTGAGGAGTCATTAATTCATACTGGGGTGTACATTCATTAATAAGAAAAGCATCACATATACATTTTCACACGTGACTATACCCCCAGATTCATCCTCTGTTACGAAAGCAGACCCCAGGTATCATAAATTCAGAAGCTTAAACTGAATGTACATCAGGTGCACAAAAAAAAATGAAAAGAAAGGTTCGGTATAAAGCATTCTTTTAAACGTTATGTTAAAGGTGTTACTTGAAAGCGACAGAATCACAAGGGCTTCATTGTTCCTTCAACTGACTTCATGCAACCACTTCTAAAATACTGTTCTGTCGATTTCTTCTGTGCTGCTTCTGCTTGGCTTCACAGCTTCGACTGCCAGACTGACTCAGTCAGTACACGTATATTCCGAGTCAAGGCTAGTGCTAGAAGCTTTACCAACATTCTGAGTTTCTCTGTCTGCAGGTGTAAGTTTAAACTATCTTTTTTCTTCAACGGCATTGTATTTTTCTACCATACCCATGTAATGGCTTTTTTTCCCTACCTGTCTGTGTATTTCTTTTCCCTGAAAGTATTGTAATAGCTGTCTTTACCATGTGATGTTTTGGTCTTGTAACCTTTTGAAATATTTTTTTAATCTTTCAATCAATTTTTTTTTAATGGTAAGTTCAGTATGAGTAGAAGTATTTTATTATATACTTCACTGTATTTGTTACCATCTTGGCATGTCTTCCCAAATATGAACACTGGAGGTAAGAATGTGCCTATGATCTTCCATGTGTACATGGAAAAATCTGGTAGGTACACATGGTTAGAAGAAAACAGTTTTGATATTTTGAAAACTAAAATCTGCAAAATGAAGGAGAACAAAAATATTCCAAAGCTGAAAATATCTGTCTCTGTGCAAAATGTTATTGAAGCGTTGACAGTGACAGAATTTCTACTTTAAAATCAAAATAAGTTAGAACTTCATGGAAATAATCAATTTTCTGTTACTTACTTAAAACAGACAATCTAACTAGTCTCACACAACTGAAAAGGCAATTCCTGTGCAAGCAAAGACTGCATGAGAAAAGCAACATAAATTGCTTTCCTAAATTGTGTTTAAAATGAGGTAGGTAGTTTTATTTTAGAAAAGATCTTAATTATGTTTATTTCATGTTCTTTGTGAGTTCAGAGGATTGAAAGAAATGTTTTCAACGTCTTCTAGAATTACTGTACACATGGAAGAAAAGTACATTTTTACTTCCACCTCAGATAGCATTTAAAACAAAGACATGAGATTACAAACACTTGCATGCTATCAGGTCTTGAGATCAGGCTTCTGCCCCTGCATCCCAAGAATACCAAGTTGTTCACTTTTCAGTTGATACTAGTAATTTGCATACAAGCTGCAGGAAGTTTATAAACCCATTTTCCCAGGCCCAGTTAACTTTCTCAAACAGCCTGCAAACTGTAATAGAGTTTTCCAGGAATGCACCTTCTAAGTCCATTTCCTGTTGTATTTAAACTCCTGCCAAAGGAACATTTCAAAGCAGAACGCAGGATGTAAGCGCACGATGGAAAGTTCATTGAAGGCTTCCAAAACTCGCGAAAGCAGACATGCTAATTTAAAAATGAGATGTGAAATTGTTTACCAAAGAAACACAGACTGCGACATTCACGTGTGCCTAAGAAATATAACGTTAACGGTGTTGCAGCCCCTGCAGACTTCCTTTTGATTTTACATAAAAGGTTGCTACTGTGAAATAAAGCACAACTACTCCTGGAATCGTCTTCCCCTCGCTTTGCTCCCTCTAATATTTGAGTAAAACAGCTTTTGAAGAAAACACCTTTAAATACTGCTGGCTGCAGCCTTCAGACAGAGGGAGAGTTTGTTTGCTCGGTCCATTAAACAGAGAGAACGACTGAAAACTCTGTATTTCAGTGGCATGGCTTCACAAACAATCTGAAAAAGGTACGTGAGGAGCCTAGAGGGTATGTGCAGAGAGAACGTGTTGGCAGTTCTCCTCCAACCGGAGCTGCCGTTCTTGGAAACGCAGTAATCGCTGCACGGGAAGGGAGAGCAAAAGCTTTTGGCCACACAGCATCTGTGAGCAGGAACACGGTGCACAGGTGTCAGCAACAGCTTCTGGAACTCGCAGCATCTTCTCCCAAGGTGGCAACGTAGGGGCAGAGTTCAAAATGATGGTCACTGTGATCCTGCGGTGTGCCAGAGACTACCCGCCCATAAAATGAAAGAACACATGCATTTATAGAGCCAGGAAAGTAAAATCCTGACTTACCCCTCACTTCACCAATACCACTTCCTTCTGAAACCGGCAAACTTGCAGTTGTACTGCAACTCTTCTGAATGACTGTCACCAAATGTGACCTTTTTTGTAGTGAATAAAACTGCTTTAATTTTTCATGGGTTTTTTGTTTGTTGGTTTGTTTGGGTTTTGGGTTTTGTTGGGTTTTTTTTTTTTAAGTCAGCTGTTACCTGTATTTAGGGAACTAATTTTAAAAGACGTACAAATTTGCTGGAAAAGAGTTTTCCAGGATGATTAAGGAACTGAATGCAGATGTCAAATCAGAGTTACCACCTCTACTGTAACCACAGATCAGTGCTAGTTCTCCTGATTTTCCTAGGAAAAGTATGTTTGGAATAGTGCTACTTCTTTCAAAGAGGAATTTATTTCTGACAGCTGCTTTCACTTTGCATACAGAAATATTAAAGTCTGATTATTACTGAGAATGTATAATTACAAAAAAATTTAACATTGACTTTCAGATGGTCCGCAGATTTTCTCCACCCATCCTGATCATCTCCACTACCATGTTATTTTCATGTAAGAGGCAAACACATGAAATACTACACCATATTATTTTAAGATAGTTTGAGTTTAAATTATACTAGCTTGAAAGCATATTTTAAAAAAATGTTATTTTAATCGCTCTGCAGTCTATTTTTCTTCAGACTTAGAATTGATTAAAACAAAACAACACTGTGTCCAAACCTGCATTCTTTTCACAATTTTCCCATCCTTCCATTATCATCCTAAAATGCTGTACTTTTACAATATGGAATTCTTTCATGACATGCATCTACTTTTTATTTGGCCTAGTCCCAGCAAACACTGTCGTGCTCTACTACACATCATTTCTCTCCAAAACCTCTCTTTTCCTCTGGGTAACATACTTCATTTCAAAACATACCTTCTGCTACAAAGCGAGACTCCAGACTTCTGTAAGGGTTAAATTAGAGGTTGAATAATTGATGCACAAGCAAAATTCTGGTTTAGTTCACAAATACTGCTCTCATTCAATCTGAATTTTGGCCAAACCAGCTGCAAAACTAAGTTTTATTCTGCCTCATCAATTGCCATAGCCTGTTTCTGAAATCTCCATTGGTCTTTAAAAGACCTAAATTTGAGAGTATGTTCTAGGACCAATGATTCTTCAGATTCATCAATGCTTTATGTGGTATTTAACAAAGAATATTACAAAATAAATAGGTAAAATACCAAGTCTAAATATTACTTCGGCTACAACTATCACTACTTGGGAACTCAGCCCAACACCACCAGTATAATGGCAGGGAACAGAGATAATTTTCCGATACCACCACCCTGGCAAAGCAAAAGACACACATACATTTTTCTACTAATGTAATAATAATGTGCAGAGGCACATCCTGTCAGAGAGCAAGCCTTCTGCCACCGATAATTTAAAAAAAAAAATCCCCATTTCAGAGAATAGGAATACTTTAAACTATATGTAGCTTTCCTAAATCGATGAGTTTGATCCAAAACCCATTCAGAAGAATTACTCTGCTTCTTACTTAAGATGAAGTGCCTGTAGCATTAGCAACATATTAAATTATATACAATTTTGGGGCTCTGTTTTTCATCCACCATGCTGAAACCCTAGAGATGAAACTTTAACTTCATGTTTTAACTCTCTTTTCTTGAGGACAATATCGACTATGCATCTGTTTTGTATACAGAGGGCTCATAAGTAACAGAAATACCTACTTCATCCATCTCCTCCTCTCTTTATGGAAAGCTGTTCCACTGCAAGAGAGACAGCATCCACCAGTCCTAATTTAATCATATTGTGACATTTCACACCCAGCTTAGACAGTCATGTTGGTAAACATATGTCACAGTAGCTGGAAGAATCAGAAGAAGACTGGAAGGAAGAGATTTTGAAAATATATCTGATCAGAGTCAGAACAGGGTGAGACAACTGCCTTGGTGGCAGGAGCAGAAAAAAAAAATAAAATACATAAACCCAACCATAAAGGAATTAAGCTTACGACTTCTTTATAAACTTGCACAGGAACAGAATATGACATGACCCTGGGGTTATTCCATAAAAGCACTCCAGTTTGGTGCACATAAACAACCAATGCCTTCAGCAGGTCACACGTTGGCAGCTCAAGAAGAACCAGTTGCAGGGTTGCTTGGGACTGAAGAGTTTTACAGGGCATTGTAAAATGCACTGGGAGCTCCCAGACATGAATACAAAATGTGCTATTAATCCTTTCTACTTCTACACCAAATGTTTTTATGATTATAGTGGGCATAAAATTTACACAGGGGTTCCAATTTTTACAAACAACATATCCAAAACTCTATTTCTGCATAACAATAGTTATATATATATATATTTCTTTTTTAAATTTTCATAAGGTCTTAATCCCCCTGGGAAACAATAGTCATGAAGTAGTTTTGTGTTTACAAAAAAAGTGGCATCAAACAGTGCACTCATGCTAATGCTTAGACAACACTTTTGCCCTGTGATGCAGAGCTGGGGGAAGAAATTTTATAGTTACTGTAAGAATTTGTAGAAGACAATGAATTAGATGTCTCTTATACAACTGCACGCTGAGTTGTGTTTTTCTGGCAAAAAAATGCATGATTCAGAAGAGCCTTTTTCCAAGGTCCCAGAGCCCCGAGTCCTTAAAGCAGGAGGCTAACATGCTTACGGCTGCGTGTTCTTAGGCCAGCAGAAGGTAACACGTGTTAGCCGCAGGAACGATCATGCACATTTTATGAATGATGCAACAGACAGACAGGTAAAACTGACACCACAAGCTGCCGACAGGTGAGGCAGAAACCCCCTCCAGGCAACAGGGACTGAAACTGAGGAACTCCTGGTTTTGAGCTGCAACTACGTTCGTTCTGGCCACCATACATGTCTTGTACAGCTGGTACCTCGTTTGCACATAAGACACAGTAGCTAGCTGAACAAACAAAGCAATGTTGAGCCAGCATGTCAGACAGCCTGGTCAAACTAGCACACATTCATTTCCCTGGGCCTGGTTTTGGGATGGTTTTTTTTTTAAACCAAGTAAGACTTGCACAAGAAAAGAAGACAGGGCTCACCATTCTTCACAAGGGCAGCATTACTTGTAACATTTTCCAAGATAAAGTAACTTTGGTATTTTTCAGGTCAAACTTTATTGCCTAATGGAAATCCCTTTTGATCACAACCTTTCCACCAGTAACCGACACATTAGGGGTTTGTTAAGAAAACTGAAAGAATGGTAAGAGCCTTTTGCCTGGAGAAGTCAATAAAAACAATCTTACCGTCAATATTGTTAAACAACTGTAAATACTTCAGAACCTACAAAAAAAGGGACTGATTTTTTTTTGGGGGGGGTTAAATTATATAAACTGATCACGGGACACTTCAATTCTTTTGTTTAGAAGAATGTTTAATACTTTGTTTGCAGTGTTGTCAGAGATAACATTTTTTCACTCAGGTTAAAGATAAACCTTATGACTCTCATTCAGATAAATTATCAAAATTCCAAGCCTGATGTTTGACCTTAATCAGTATGACCAGCCAAAGAACTTGGTAGTATAATTCTCTTGTGCCAATTTATGTTAACTTTTTCTACAGGATTTATAGGAAAGCAAATATCAACAAAGTCAAGAGTAAGAGCTCCATTGTATCTGCTATGAACTACATGACACTCACTAAGAATTCTGATTAAGGCACCTTCAAAGAGGAGCAAGAAAAGTATTACATAAATTTTACCTTTAGATGCATTAAAAGAAACTTGAGTTTACAATATAGCAGATTGTTATTATGGATAAAAACCCAGAAAAACTAGCTATATCAAGTAAAAAAAAAAAAAAAGTTTTGCTGTTCTGTTAAACTCCTTTTGTACTGTGTAATGCAATAAGCAGGTTATGCACCTAAGCACCTAACCTATTTAAATACCAGGAGGAGAGAGTCTGGCCTACAACAGTCAGTGCAAATCATCACCTACTCCAAATATCTTTCATGAAGATAAAACTTTGCTTCCAGATTTTGACAGTAAGCTTTTGACTGTTTTGTAGCCACCACAACTGGAATAAAAAGACGACTGAAACAACTCATACCATGCTTGAACGAGTATGCACGTTACAGATTAATGACAACGCCAGTTATTCTAGATGGAACGGTGCAATGACTGCCATAAAGATTTTACGGTTTCCTTTCCTCTTAAGAAGGAAAATACATTCAGAGTGCAGTATTATTTTCAAACGTTGCCAAGTAACACTGAGGGGACTGGGTTTTAATTAAAAAAAAAAAAAAAGAAAAACAACAACCGACATTTTGGAATACCAAGTGTTAAATTTATCAATAAAATGTCAGCAAAATGTACTAGGTTATGCTTAAAAATGGAAATGGCTAGGAAGCTCACACTTGTCAGTTATCCACACACTCATGTCTGTCACACCAAAAGTGTCACCTTTTCTACGTTTTGACTCTAAGCCTAGATCTAGTTCAATCTAAGTAAAACTCAGCCTGAAAAACCAATCAGATGGTGACACAGTAATCTGAGAACCCCAGGAAATGCCAGAGTTGTCACGCCAACACCTTCTCAATAACATTTCCCCCAAATTAGAAACTGGATACACTAGGTCACTAGTTGGCAAAACTCCCAGCCTTAAATGATGGCCTGTCAAACAGGAGAGAAGGGCACCCTTCCATCTCCTGCACTACCGACAGGAGGACCTGACAGTCTCTGGAAAGCAGAATCAGTGCTTCACCGCACAACAATGACAGGGACATAGTTTTGTTTTCTGTAGGGCACTGCATTCCCCAGCAAACCGATCTCTCCAGAATTCACAAAAATTAGTCTTCTCTTCAAAACACTCCACTCAAGGTAGTGGGTAACTTGATCTATTGCTATGTAATTTACTTCTCTGAAACTGTAAGTTGCAACTGGGAGTTCATTAGGAGTAGAGCAAACTGATTATCAAGGTGATAAAAACCTCACAGTAACGCTCTTGCTAAATATCTTCTAAGTATTGAGCCCTTAATAATGAGGGATGGGGAAAGGTGGTAGAACATGAAGCATTAATAAGTGGACAGTAAAGCTTTTTCTAACAGACTTTCATGGACCAAGAAAAACAGCTGTTTATAAATCAGGTTACAATATCCAGAATTCCTTTGCTCACTTTTCTTCCCTTTCCTTCTCAACCTTGAAGATGGCCCACTGCTACAAGAACTCCATCCACACATACCATGATAAACATAGTGCCACAGTCAAACTTTGACATCCTATATGTCTTTGTTTTAACCAGTCCTTTATTTTAGCCAGATTCTACAACGTTTGTGTGGCCCCAGTGGCAACATAAATGCCCCAACCCGTGTTAAGAAAGCTGATTCAGAAGGAGAGACATGGTATCTCTTCTGCTTCATGGGCAATGAATGCGCTGCAGAACTCCTTGTGGCTGTGGGCACCCTGAGCCTTCAGAGCACAGAACTTCACGTGCATCTTCATTTCTTCCCTGCCTGAGACCCTCCTTCCCAGCAGAAACAAAGTATGTAGGAGCAGTGCATACCCACTCTCAGCCTGACATGGGCTCAAAACACCCTGGGATGCACATCAGGAGACTGGAATGAGCAGGCCCTTCCTGAAATGCATCTGTCTGCAATGTGTAACAGGTCCTCATTGAAGATATCAATGCAAAAGAAAAAGGCATCAAAGTAATTAACACTGATGAAAATTCAGATAATTTTAACCAGGCTAAAACTAGGATGTCAAATTTAACTTAAGGTGAGGCTATAAAGCCTATTTGGAACTGAGATTCTCCCAAAATACCGTTTTACAGAGGTACACTATGCCATTATACCTCAAGTTAAACATTTACTAGACACCTGAGAGAAACAAAATGCTAATATAACTAGTGAAAAAGAATCTCTTAGATTCTCTAAAGGTCACATATACAGAATAAAAGTCAATCAAACCATTGTTCAGAAAAGCAGCAGAAGTCCGAATATCAGCAGAAGAAAAAAAGAGATAAAAGAGCTATATCCTAACTCACTTGTCAAAATGAAACAAAACAATCCTTCTGATGCTCCTGTTCTTAAGGAAGGACTGACTGGTCATTGAAAGCTATCAGGATGAATCAACTTAAACACCTCTTTTTGGAAAGATTTCCTAGCAATTTTTTCCCATCCAACCTAAAATTATTACCTTTGGTACAGCAGAAAGTGGTATGAAATAATGTGTAGTACAAATAGCATTTTAAAAATTCCATTAGCTATGTAGGGGTTTTTTTTTTGCTTTTGGACGAAAGCATGGTAGCTACTAGAAACTGCACATAAAACAGAATTCAGAAAATTACAGGATAGATTTATGTGAAAGCATGCACAGTTAATTCTTTTTAATATTACTCACATGCAAAAAACTCATGACTTATACAAAAAGTAAAATAAAACGCTTACTTATTCAAATGCCAAAATATTTTGTACTGAGACCCTCTGAAATTTACAGGAATGGTGTGTGCTCCGGTGTAGTTTTTGGCATCTACAGATCTCTGTTTTGGGATAATCTAACCTCACTGAAACAGAAGTGGAAGCCAAGCCTTTATCTTGCACAAGCTGACTGAGGAGACAGAAACACTAGTCTGGCAAATTTGAGAGTTGGCTCTTGATGAGGGAAACCAGGCTGCTAGAGGGGGCACGTAGACAGGACTACATGAAAAGGTCACCAGACAGACCAATTATGATAGGCAAAACGTAGACTGTACGTATACACTGGCTTTCTGCCTTAAGGTGACCTATCTGTCATCACAGGGGGACAGCAGTGGGGCAAGAAAATACACATCTTGCTATCTAGATCTGAAACATGTACAGCACCAAGAATTATCTGGGAAGAAAACATTAAGCTACACTTGAGACTTTACCTCATGAATATCAGCATGTCTGACGAGGGACTGGGGGGCATCTTACTGCAGAATAGCCAGCTCCGCCTCCTCCCAGAGAGGAACAAGGTTTGCAGGAACTGAGTTTGGGTTACAGTGTTGAAACACAGACCCGAAAATGAGGTTAGGGGGTGTTCAGAAAGCCTCTGCTAGGATGAGCAGGCCAACAGGTTTGTGAAACCCTTGTCTCAGCAGCAGCCAGTACCTCACAGGCTGCCTGGACCTACCAGGAGAATCAGCCGCCCATACAGGCCCGGGCCAAGCAGGCCATCTGCAGGGCTGACCACCCACACCCTGCGCCACATGGGAGCCAGACACCACCATCACCTTTTCAACTGAAGGTGTTGAGGCATGGCTGCAGCCAAACGCAGCCACATCTGGGCTGCGCACCTTCGGTGATCCCTTCTCGCTCCTCACAGCAGCTTGCTGGTGTGGATGCAGGGCCACCTACCACCGCAGTAGGTGCAAGGCACCTGCAGTTCCCCCAACAGCTACTCTGGGGCAACACCCTCAGTACAGGGCTGAACAAAACCACCTCATGCCCTGTCTCGTCATCCTTTCCGGTTTATGTAACACAGACATGAGTCCAGCAAAAACCAGGCATAAATCAGAAATAACTGGAACCCCAGATAAAGCCAAGTATTCAAAACATACAGAGAGACTAAAGGACAAGTATCCAGGTTATGCAGCCAAACAATCCTTCAAAATTTAAACACACAACACGACCAAGCTTTTCACTCAGTCTTTTCCAAACATCATGACAAACAGCTAAACACAAGCAGCATCGCTCCAGGTTATCATCACTAAATCAAGTATAAATAAGGCCAGTTAATGGACCACAAGTTTGATCACAGCACTTAAATTCTATTTCAGCAAAGGCTGAGCAATTCTGGATTTCTGAAACGTCTCTTGTCGCTCTCCATTAACTGAATGTGTGGTGGGGTCCAGCAGGAAAACATGGCCAGCCATCCTGGAGACCTCAGAGCCATGAAATAATTTTACTCTTAAAATATTCTTAATAATATTTCAGTGTGAAGAAACAGACATCTTTACTGTGCACTACATTCCAGCCATTCCAACCTGTCCACAGGTTCCTGTTCATGTTCTTTTTCCTCTGCATACAGAAAGAAAGCTTTCTTGAACGACACATTGCACAGGGAAATTTCAGAGCAAGCTACAATTTCAGATGACATGCTTGAAAGTTTAAATTATTGAAAAAATACTATCCTTTAAGAAAGGGGGAGAAAAAAAAAAAAAAGAGCAGGAGAGAGACGTAGACCAGATGGTGTGGGAGGCAAATCAAAACAGCACAAGGGTTATTAAATTGCATCCACTTGGAACCCTCAACTGGCAAAGAATCAGCAAGACAGGTTTCCAAGTCAGTCTGAACACTCAGGGCCAAAATCCTGGGCCTAAAACTAGATGAAAAATCAATATCAAAAGAATGACACAGTAAACATACCAGGGTGGGGGAGGGGCAGGGAATATTTAGTGATTAATTAAAAGGGTATATTGGAACTGAGCTGTCTTTCTGATGGGAGAATATGAATGCTGACTTCTTATACATGATGTGCCACAATGACAGAAAAAATCATGAAGAATTCTTAAAAATTCCAAAAACATATGCTTTTACCAGTGAAAACTGCAGATACACTGTGATTCTGAAAATGGAGTCACTCAAATTTAACAAACAATTTTAAACATCCAAGTTAGAAAATTCTGGCCAAACTGCACAGCACACCGTCGTCAATGTTTCCCAAATCTGCAAAATGCAACATGAATTACAAAAGCTCATATTTACTGGAATGCGAAGAACTAGTTTTTCATTCCCACACTCTGAACTGCACGACTGTAGACACTGTTCAATGGTAACAGAAAAAGGGAAGACAAAAAACTCTTAAGAAAGGTTGAGGACTAGAGTTTTTGTCAGCCTTTCAAAGAATCACATGGGCCAGGAGGACATTCACCTAAATTATATCAGACAAATACAATCGCAGCTCAGATCCTGCAGGTAAAAAGAGCGGTTTGAACAGAAAAAAAATTCTGGAGGCTAGACAACACTTTAACAACTCATTCTGAAATGTAGTTAAAGCACACAATGCAAATAAAGGAAAATACAAAAGATAGATTGCCTCTTAAAGGGAAAGGGCTTAGGTCAGGTATTATCAGCAATTACAGCTATATAACCTCATCTTCAAAGCATTAAACAATGAGGATGCTCAACTCCCCACTGACTAAGAGCATCGTTTCTATTATGCAGAGAGATAAATTAAAGTGTTGATGGCAGCAAACTCAGGCTGTCAAGTCAGTCCACATGAAATCAAGCATTACAGGCAGAAGTTTGACTCACACTTTTTTGAATTCAAAATTATGTTCTTGAAAGGTCCGAAAAAAACCAAAAGTTCAAGACACTGTATAGCAGAACTGCCAAAAGAAACGAGCAATGCTTTAGTGAGATCTGTTTTTTTCTTTGGGTGTTTAACTTAAAAGGCAGAGTGGATGTAGGGGAAGATCTCCAAGGCTAAGACAAAAGCTGTAAAATCCCAGGGCCCTAAAAAACAAAGGATGGGTGAGAAACCATGTATATTTTCAGTATTTCAGTTTCTTCTAACAATCCAAGAAGCTGTGAGAAAAGGCAAGGTTAAGAGACTGAGAATTGGGCTGTCCTTAAGCCTCCAGAAATCAGAAGTTATTTCTGCTGTCAGTCACAACGGTGGACGGGTACTTGGTAAGAATATGTGTCTAGGAAAGGGTACCTATCTCTGAAATAAAGCTCAAAAGAATATTTAACACTAAATATTGTTAGCCCTGTGCTGAGCGGGGCCTGGACCCCATGAGGAACTGTGGTCCCTTTCAACCATAATCATCCCAGACTGCACATCTTTCCACTTCATTTGCCTGTTCAGTGTCTAGCTAAGCTAGTGTTCTACTGTTTTAACTTTTTGTCATTCCTTTCACTATTAGATTTGGTCATTGGTTCATCTCACAACTGAACATCTGCCTCTTCAGGTTGACCACTGCTATAAATCCAGCAGTGAAGAACCACCACACCACACATGACTGTTGGCTGGGCTCAGCATCTGAGTGTTCCAGCATCCTAAGAAATTTTTCCCTCAGTAAAAACTCAGTGATAAACCTGAACATAAGCAAACTGCCATAAATCAAATCAAACTCAAGTCAGAACTCTCCCATGATACTTGCTCCAATAAGATAAAAAGCAAACCCATGATATAGCTTTAAATTGTCTCCACAAGCTTCATACTGACGAGTGAAAAGTAGAGTAAGAAGTATAGGAAAACACTACTAACCTAAACAAGAAAAATAGCCGATAAAGCAAATGAAAACTATCAAACTTCAGAGAAGCCTGCACTTTATTCTATACATGTAAAAATCTACACATCCATTAGCATATCTACCAGGATAGCATGAATTAGAGGCACAAAGCCAATTTTAAAAATTATCTTTCATTTTAACCAATTTGCCTTTAATGTCAGAAAGAATCTAAGCCATGGGCAATCTAAAATAACCCACCAATATCAGAAGGGTATCGACCAGTTGGAGCAAGTCCAGAGGAGGCCGCAAAGATGCTCAGAGGGCTGGAGCACCTCTGCTATGGGGACAGGCGGAGAGAGTTGGGCTTGTTCAGCCTGGAGAAGAGAAGGCTCCGGGGAGACCTTACAGCACCTTCCAGTACCTGAAGGGGCTACAAGGAAGCTGGGGGGGACTTTTTACAAGGGCCTGTAGTGACAGGACAAGGGGTAACGGGTTTAAATTGAAAGTGGGGAGGTTTAGATTAAATACCAGAAAGATATCTAACCAGGATAGGTAGCTAATCTAGATATCTTCACAGAGAGGGAGGTGAAGCACTGGAACAGGTTGCCCAGAGAAGCTGTGGAAGCCCCATCCCTGGAAGTGTTCAAGGCCAGGCTGGATGAGGCTTTGAGCAACCTGGTCTAGTGGAAGGTGTCCCTGCCCGTGGCAGGGGGGTTGGAACTGGATGGTCTTTAAGGTCCCTTCCAACCCAAACCATTCTATGATTCTATGCTAAACCATAATCAAGTAATCCAAACAAGAGGATCCAGGCATCTTGTAACTAAATGTTCATAGAAAGACAAAAGTCAGGTATTTTGAAATCAAATAATAAGCAATTGCAAAGACATACAAAAGCCCATGATTAAATCAGTTCCTGTATCTTGATCTGTGGCCAGAGGAATATGGTTATTTACAACATCTATATTGCTTCAAGGGGAGGCCAGCTGGCTTGAACACAGACTTTCTAATCTAAAACATCTCCAGGAACTAGAAACATCACCTGCCAAGTCTAAAAGACCCTAAATTTAATCTTTGTTTGAATGTTTATTAACATCCTCAGTGTGACTTCATTGACTGTAACAGAATCGTGCCAACTTGCAACAGCTGAAGACAGGCATTACTTTTTTTTGTAGTATTACCCTGTGGCCATCATCAGGCTCTACATTCTGCAGTCATATAGGCAAAATAAAGGATGAGAGGAAAAGAATCACAGAGAAGATGCCCTGGTAGTGTA
>NW_010268011.1:59355-72987 GCF_000690775.1 Eurypyga helias
AGTATGCAAGATCTTACATGGAGAAAAGGAACTGTCCTGCCACTTCCTTTAAAGATGTGCATGTTTCTTGGTATGCATTTCCTTCTGTAAATTAAAAAAAATAAAAGAAAAATTACATGCAGCAAGCCAGTCTCTTCACAGCCACCCTACACATCTATGAAAGCTACTTCTCCAAGCTCCTGGCGCAGGTGCTGTTTCGTTCTGGCAGCAACAGGATGAATGCCTGGATATTCTAGCTTTGTGATCACAACAAAGCTCTTCACCACTCAGTCTCCCCATCCAGACCAAATCACTGTTTCTACGCCCATAAAAATTTCAACTCCTTCCCAAGCCACGAGGGACTGCTATTTACTGAGTGAATGATGGCATAAGGAAATAATGACCAATGGGATCAAGTATTTTAACTTCATCTTCGTGACGATGGAAGCTGGAATTTCCTTTTAAAAAAGAATCACCTTGCCAAATTTGTTTTCTCCCGTTCTGCAAATTATTTCAAGTAACTAATCTCAGGAACTTCCTAATAACTTGATATAGCAACCTGAAATAATTTTCTCCAAGCATACACTACAATTGCAAGTTACAATGGTTCTATGATTTATTATTCTCCAACTATTCATGAACATCTTCCTATTTTCTAATAAATCCATTTTAACATGAGAAGATCTTAGACTCAGACATTTTAGAACATTTTTTAAGTTCCCTTCCAGTTATGACATATGTATTTTTCTCCTATGCTTTCTGTTTTAACATGCAAACAGACTTTTATTTGTCTCTTTACAATTCTGGTTAGTATTAACTTGTTCATGACACTGCTCTAGAAATGCTTCTGCCATTTATGCCGCGTTGCCTGTCCCCTTTTCTTAACCAGCAGTCATTAAGAATGAACCACGGCTGTAGGCCAGAGCTAATTAAATGCAGCAGAGTACATAATGCAGTAAGAAGAGCTTAGATTTCATACTTCATTAGATAAAAAAAGAAGCAAGTTAGTTGTTTTACTTCTACTTCAATTCAAATCAACAACAGGAGTTTCTCATACAAAGCTTTAATTTTACCACTTTGATTTTTTTTCTTAGAATTTTACCAAATTCTGCATTAAACATACCATGTATATGCACAATCATGCCCGTTGCCATATGTTTGTAGGCACACGATACAGACACTCTTGTTCACACCAAACCCCTCTGCTCTCAACATACCTCACATACCTTCCTTCTGCCTCAGTTTCCTCATTTATACACAAGATAAACAAGACCACCTCACATTCTTGTGCAATTTGAAAATTGATCGGCACTTATAAAGTTCTTTCTCTTTGCAGGTGAGGTGTTACTGTTACTCCACAAAACATGATTCACTAATACCTACGACTGTGTCAGTGAATTTTAACTCCCTGCCCCATTTTAGATTTTGAACACTTCGTTTGCAGGAGTAACATAGAAATTCGTATCTGGCAAGCGAAATGCCTTTCGGTTCCAGTTTTATAAAGTTATAATATAATCATTCAGGTCTGACCCTTTTTTTCCCCCTACATCATCTATTTGGGTAAAAAAAATATTGCACATTCACTGAGAGAATCTGGTTTCTTACAAAGTTAAAAACTCATTAGTACTTTCATCAAAGAGGTATAAACACTAACTTAATAAACTTTCACTGTCTTAAACAAGAGGTAGAGAACTGCTTGCAGTACAGCACTGTTCCTCATACCACTCAGAATGCAAATGACTGATGAACGCCTGTCTCAGTCTATTCCAGTCTTACACTCACTGCTTTATTAGTTGCCAAGCTCCTGTACAGAAGGAGGCCTCTAATTTGCCATACAATCTGCATGTGTGCCTGCACTTTGCAAGCCACTGTCGAAACTGTTTCATTTGTGGCACTAATCATGAGAGACACATTTCGGGGAGCGTTAACCATGTAAAGAGAACTGATTTACAAGCAAAATAAAATGTAAAATATGCTTATGAAACCAGGTCTTCTAAAGTTCATCTCTGCAGATCGTTGCTGGGTGGGGAATGGCAGAACAGTCCATAGATTTTTATAAAAATAGGGAGTTTTTCTGTCCTAGTTCTGAACAACTCCTGAGTCATGTACCTCCTCCAGTGCCCAGTCTCATGGAGACACAGGCAAGTGTCTTGGCTTTAGATGGTTAGGGTTCATTCATATTGCTTGTCAGATCAATAAAACCATACAGTTAACTAGAAACTGTCTTAATGCAAAAAAAAAGTCCACATGACATAGGAAAACAAATCTTCCTGAAGATTTCCTTTCAGTCAGAGATATAATCACTGAAATTATAAAATAAGAATGGAGACCAAAGCAACTATTCTACACTACACAATTCTGCCTGACTGGACCAAGAGAGATATAAGGACTCCACAGAAATGGATGTTCAGGTAACTGAAGCAAAATGAAGCTTCTGAAATGACAGTAAAAACAGTTTTTGCAAAGCTGAGATGGTACTTCAGAGCTAATTAAAACATGGTCAACGAACTAGTGACATAGTTCACTTACCATGCAAGTGGTAATCCATTATTTGTCCCAGAATTCAGTATGTCACAAATCTAGCCTGATTAAGTCTGCTGATACACAACTGGGGAGAGAAAGGGCTCACATATAGTACTTTTTTTTTGCATATGTGAGAGACAGAGACAAACCACTACTGTTTCATAGATGCAACTAAAATCCCAAACAATGCTCTTCTCAAAACCTTTGATGGTGAAGCAGTGGTTCATGCAGAATACCTTTAAAAATAATTGTGTTTGCATTCCACGTCTGGGAAACATCCAGAAAATGAAGGGTTCTGCCACTTGTGTCTTAACTACTACAGCCATAATCACGTTTAACACCAATAAAAACTATGCAAAAATGAGGGAAACATCTACTGATAACACTGCTGTTACACGAGAGACAATACACTCCCAAGCAAGTATCACAAATGCCAGCTTCAAATAGTTACAAGGGTTTAGCACAGTATTTGATAAGTCAGTCAAATGAGACGTGAGTACTGAAAAAATGAGCTCAGGAACAGGTTCTTAGCCTTCAGCTATATTTTACAGTTTGCATGTAGAATAAAAGTATGAATTTAACTTGGTTTCTAAATCAAAAATTTTCCTCCCTTGGATAGCTACTTGCAGTATTAATCTATCTGAAATGCTTTTCCTATAGTAGAGGTCAAATTACGTAAGTTTTGAGCAGTTCCAGATACTCCACTTATTTAGGGGGTTTCTAAAAGATTAAAATTGTTGCATTTAACTTCGACATATAATTTGAAGCTGAACTGCTTTATTTGCTAGTTAAACAGCATTTTGCCCCACTCCAGAGACTAAATTCAACAGAGAGTGGAGAATTCTTACCACTTCATAAATATCCTGTTAACAGCTAAACTATGACCTAGGTATGACACTTCATCACCAAACAGAACATTAAATCAACTAAACTCATTTTTGTTAAAGCAGCAAAACAAAGTGTAGGCTTTTCAGAAGGGAGGGAAGACCTGATGGTGAAAAGAATGGTAAGTAATAGTATAAATGAAAATATTGGGTTTTTTTCTCTTGGGACTCAGGAAGAATCCTTTCCAAATTACGGTTTTAAAATAAAAACATTTAGAGGTCTCAAGTCTTGGTCCCTTTTGGACATTCATCCAAATCCCTAAACCACCACATATTTTAGAAAAACTTGGCACTCTCCACACAGAAAAGCCCAGGACTGACCTAACTGACTCAAAAGTACCAAAGAGAGTAGTTTCATCAGTTCAAAGCAAGGAAAAAAAAAAGAAACAATTGAAAAAGAAAAACAAACCCATCGGGTAAAACAGCACAGAGAGAAGGAAAAAAAAAAATGAACCCCACAAAGGGGTGGCATACATCAAACACGTGTAAAGATACTGGACCTCATAATGCTCATTATTTCATAACCATAGTTTTGACCTGAAGGAAAAAAGCATGTGTATTTTCCTAAAGAAGCAGAGTCCACCATTGTTTCTAGACTATTTTGGGACCTATAAACAGTCAAAGTGGCAATGCCTGCCTTCATTTCTCAGGCAACACCAGTTGTGAAAGAACATGCTAATGGCTCAGTCACAGAAAACTATCTGTTTGAAGTTATTTTTCCTACCTGCTCTTCAGTCTTTTTTTTTTTTTTCCCAGACAGTTAGAAACGGCCACTGTAGAACACTCTGAAGTATTTCCCACAATTGGTGGGCAACCACAGTGTATTTGTGAATTCCCAAGATCTGAAGTGCTAGGTAATGGGCAAAGAATTAGTCAGAAAGAAAAACAAACCAACCAACCAACCCCAAGTGTCAGAACAAAAATATGCTGTGATGAAAAAAATAAAATCATAGGAACATAAAAGTTAAATGAAGGAAGAAGACGAGATGGCAGGAGTTACAGGAACCGAGGACAACCCAATAGAGACAAGGACAAGTGCACATATCCTTTCCTACATTATTTCTATAATTCTAAGATCATAACTTATTTCAGATAAATATTAATGCTTAACATTGAAATTATATCAACAATCCTAAAAGTAAAGTAGTTTTAGTTAACTGCTTTAGTCCAGCAACATGCAACTACTCACAGAACATAGGATTTTGAAAACCAAAGACGCAGGAAAACGTTAAACCAGTATGAGATTAAAGGACACACTTTTAATCCATTAAAGTGACACAGACATGATGTTAAGGGAGAAACTGTCATTTACAGAAAGTCTTCCATGAACTTTGTCTGAACTCAGGATTAAAAAAAACCCAACTGAATCTTTTAAAACAGTCAGGTCTGAACTCTGTCCTTCAAACTGATGAATCTCATTCCCTGGCACAGAAATTCCCTGGTACTCATACCTTACAGAAAGTTAAGTTACAGAAGGGCAAGTTATTTAAGAAGAAAGCACAGAAGCAGAGACTTAAGACATGTCACCAGTTTCAACTGAGGGAAATTTAGTTCCGAAGGATCATAATATAACAGCTCCTATCCTGCACGGAATCACAGCATGAAGCTGAGGCACCAGCAGGAAATGAAGGTGATAATTAGTGGGGAGGGACAGGGGGAACACGACAATGAGACTGTTCCACATGACAGTCTCATAAGTGAAATATGAATAGATCATATAAAGGCAAATGCCAACTCAATGGAAAACCACAATGGGAGTTAACTCTCAGTGGTTAACTGATACAATGGAGTTTCACCAGTTTCAGTGCTGTGGATACCTCCATTACTGCTCTGCACAGCCAACATCAAGGTGTTAGGTGTTGCCGATACCTGATTTTGGCAAATAAATCGTCAGCAAAAAAGGGTATGGAGGGGGTGGTAATAAATATGCACAATTGAGCGAAGACAGGCAGAAGGTTTTGTGCTTAAACCATTGCACTGGTATCAAACGGGGACCTGGCAACACTTCTGCACCAAAGGTCTGGAGTAGATCACAACTTGAGCAGTGCCATCCTGACACAAAGCAGTCAGGGAAACAAAAACAACGTCATCTGGTAAATATAAGACATAAACCTCTTCCCTGAGCCAGTGCTGGTGCAGTCTGAGCTGGAATATACCAGTTTTGGTTAGTGTACTTCAGGAAAGACATTTTGGAGCAGATCCAGTGGGGAGGAATGAGCACGACCATGAGATTCACAAAGCATGATGTAAGAGGAAAGATTGAGAAAACAGCAAGTGGAAAAGGTGTCCAAGGAGAGATGTCTACAAGGAAACAAGACATTTTCTGAGAAGTGTTTGTTTCAAAGTTTGAGGAAATGTTTCCAAGTCACACACACAAGAAAAAAAGGGTGCAGCTACAGGGGGTAGAGGAACACACTGTCAGAGGAAGTCATGCATTTAAATTACAACCAAGAGTAAGTAAGCACTTAGCCTGTGTGCTGGCCTGTGGAAGTCACTGAACCTCTGTTCCTCTCACCTCTTGAGAATGCCAGCTACAGATAATCCAACTTCTCAAGGTCCTTCCCAATCTTTTTTTTCCCCTGATCATACTGTGGTTACAGAAGATCTTGAGTTTCTGAGCACATATAACAGACTTAGAGACATTTGAAGAACTTCCACAGAGCGTAACACCACAGCATTGATTTTTCTCCATTTATTTCTAGAACCGATGAATCACAATGCCAACAGCCAGCACAAAAAAGACATGACATTTCAAGTATTTCACTGATCACTAAAGATGTGTCTGCAGGAAGAAGTTACTGCGTCGTTTACTACATGGTTTCACACTGAACTCGTACTTTCTAGTAACTACCTCTCGGTCAGTGTCCAGCAAACATGAGGTAACATTTTCCACTTTTTATAATTTTGAAAGTGCGCTCTACATTGACACCTTTGCTTTTCGCAGACCTTTCCTCTGTAAACACATCCTTCCCAACTTCCAGAATCAAAAGTGCTTCTACCTTCAAATCTGCCATTTGGATTACAAACCAGGATCACCTCTGAAATCTGCCTTTCCTAAATCATTATGCTCTTGTCTTTGACTGGCAAGAACATCTTCAAAGTACTTTCTACACTTGCTATGTTCTTAAATAATTCACTGACAAAAATATGGATTTTTTTTTTTTCTCAAGAGCAACATTATCCAAAAGATCTCTAGACATAAAATTTGAAAGAAATGTGAGGTGGGCTCTTTCCTTGTTGCTTTGAAAACCACACTATCACGGACTTTGTAACAAATTCTCTGTTACCTCTGTTAGGGAACGTATTTCTGAATCCTGTTTCTCTTGACACAGAAAGAACAAGATGAAAGTGACATCAGCTTTAGAAAACCAGGTTGAGTTACTATCCATAATTTCAGATATTAATATCCAAATTCACTGAGTTGGCAAAACCAAGCATAAAGGACAGACTCACCCTCTCAAGACATTTATTAACTACTGCTTCTGGTCTGGCTAGAAATACTTTTCTAAAAAAATCAATTTGTTGCATTAAATTGCTTCCAGGCAGAGCTAGGAAGCACAGTTATTTTTAAAATTAAAACAACAGCAGATACACTTTCCTCATGTAGGTTTGGTTCAGATCCTGTTCAAGCTTGTAATTTTATCTACATAATACCACTTTCCCCTTCGTAAGGGATTCTGGTCAATCATGAAAGGAGTCATCGTTAACCACCCCTCTAACTATAATTTTTAAAATAATTTTTAATGTTTAAGCTCACCCTTCAGATAATGAGTTCCTAGGGTACCACAAACAACTTTTATCTGCCATTCCTCAGTAAAGGAATTTCTTATATGAACATAATTCTGTGGTTTCTCTGTCAGACTCCTCCCTTTTTTCTTTCTTTTCAACTCCATGAAAAAATTAATTCATGTCTGTTCTGAGGAAGCATGATTCGTATTTCTCAACAGAAAGTTGTGAGATTTAAAAGAGTAGTTACAGCTAGATGCTACAAGATCCTGGTTATTTTCAACTTAGAATATTTTAATATTCAAATAGCACACTGAAAGCTTTGCAAAATGTTTAGAACATTTGCAGAAGTCTCATTTTGTCAATTTTATTGTACCAAAAAATCCACACACACACACCCTTTTTTTTTTTTAACACATTTAATTTCAAAAGATCATTCATTCTTGCCTAGTACAATGCAATACAAAAACTCACTGGAATCCTAAAATTCAGCCCAGGCAACAATGGCTGGAGATTCAACTGCTCAAACACAATGAGAAATTATGAGTATTTGCGGTGAGAATAACTACCTGACAACTAATTAAACACTTGCTTAGCAGACTAGACTTTCGAGGCAGGTGAGATTTTTCTTATTTAAACTGCACGGTTTTGGCTCAGCTCTGTAGAACCCAAATCTCAGACAGCCATCAGTTATTACGACGTTGTGAAAGTGTCTCTAAAATTCCTAGCCCACACAATTCTGTTAATGCTTCTGAATATCAGGTTTTCTCTCTCCCAGAGTATAGTCTCACGCTGGTTTAAGACATACTGTGCTGGGGCTGCCATATGTTCCCCCTCCCAGCCCTCCAGACACCCTGCCCGGCCCCTTCCCCATGCCAGCGCTCCAGGGGACAGGGGGATGCCAATTCAGGCTGCCCGGCCAGCACCGGATTGGATTTTGCAGGGTTCATTTTTGTCCAGTCAGCTCACTGATACGCAGTTTGGGTGGTTTTGCACTGTTTGGCAATGACACCTCAGGGTAGGCACACCCCAAGGCAACTTTTTATAAAGAAAAATGCTTCTATGTATCAGCAAAATGTGAAAACCAACACACATTTAGAAACAGAACAGGATTGTTACTGCCTGAAATAAAAGAGTATACGATATCATATTTGGTTATCTATCTAAAATCTGTTGGCATGGCCTTGACTTGCCTTTTTATGAATTTTTTTTAAGAAGATATAAAGTTTACTATATGCAGAAACATCGCTGACACGTTATTGGCCCTAGTACTGGGGTTTTTTCCCTGTAACACAATTCTGCCATGTCACTTTTCTAAACTAGAAAAAACACTAGTAAAACCCTTTGTTAACTTATCTCCCAGAATACACGCTCTCTCATTTTAAACACTACTAAATCTTGGCATTCTCTTTACCTTGTATAACTTTATGCTAAGAATTTTGCTATGATAAAGTATGCAGAAAATTTTATACACTGTCAGGGCCTCTTCAGCTTTCAAGCAGTTTTGTTTATTATTGGTTCATACAAGAGATCCACAGAGCCTGTGTTAAAGTAACTCAGCTGTTACAGTCCTGGGCTGTCAAGTAATAACCTTTTTTTTTCCCCCCTTATTCTCTGATCTTGGTCTACTCAGCAAAACTTCTGATAAGATTCTCATGCAAATCCAGACAAAACTGATGTTTCTAGAACTGTCCTGCTTGGCTTTTTCCTTTCAGAGATGTCTTATTCTTCTGGTATCAGACCTTGGTTTGTCCTACATCCAAAGAAGCAGCGAAGGAGGTCCCACAACACCTTCAGCTGATCTAAAGTGGCACTGCTGTGACCCAGACCTGCTGTCCCTTGGTGTGCAGCCCCTTCTGCCAGCACTGGTGATCCGAGAGACAACTACCTTTTATCGTACCAGTAGCATATTACTATTTATATGACTATTTCTTTATATACCGGTATCCTACTGGAGATCTACACATTGACTGGGGTTAGTCGATGATGTGTTCAACAGCTCTCAAGCTGAGACAAATTTAAGACCAAGTATACAAAGAAACAGAGAACAGTGACCAGCACGACAGCATACAATTAGCCAAACCTTTAAATGAGGGATTTCTAGAGACATCACAACAAGGAAGGGTAACAATTAGTTTTGCAGGTATTTGCGGGAAGCTCCTATGAAGCATGAAGGAAGAAACTAGGAAAGTGTGTGACAGAGACCGACACTGTGAGTGGAGATTCATTAATTCTGCTGTTGGAAGATGCTACTACTGCACCCATCCTCCTCCCACCTGCTCACCAAACCAGTCTCGCCAAAGGCTACCAGCTCCCGGTGAGGTAGCAGAATAGGCGACCGCCCTGCTAAATCCCAGTTGGGTAAGAGCACTGCAGAAGTCACAGCCTCTTCTGGCAGAGCTGCTGCACACGTGCGAGACCTGTGATCCACCAAACTCAAAATCAACCGGGTTAGCTCAGACCAAGTGAACTGTAGGATCCTGCTGATGCTGGCTGAAACAGGTTGCTGAATGTCCACCCACTGCTCGGACAGGAAAGCTGGAAGGCAGCAACATCCCTCAGGAAAGAAATGGTGAAGAGGAGGGGGAAGGAGGTAACTTCTTTTAACAGTACTTTTGGATACAGATGATGCATGGCCATGTGCAAGGGAAAAAAAAAAAGTACAATGGTTAGTTTCTTAAGGGCCTTGGAAGTGAAAGATTCATGTCTTACAAACAGAAATGTACCAAAGGAGTAATTTTAAGATCTTGGTGTGAAACACAGATCAAATGCCTGAGCTGTTCCCCAAGTTAAGCTGCTCCTAAGATTTTTCGGTGCTAGTTACCTCTACCCCTGAACACTGTCGTCCATTCTTCTTCTTTGTGTCTCCCGTACATCCAAGTTAGAAGCATGAGATCTCTCTATTCTGTTGTAGATGGGGAGGAAAGACAGCTCCTCCGCTTGTGCAGGAGCCTGCCAGTATCATGAGTCTGCACTGGGTAGTGTTCTGTGATTCCTCTTTTAAATTTACATACGATGGACTTGTTTTTGTTTACAGTTCCTATGATACAGATGAAAGGACTGTTTCTGACTAGTAGAAATTATATTTATTATTTACAACCGTGGTTCTTACACTCTTTTTTCATAAAGAAATGGGGCTGAGTCTTCCTGTCTTCTGCTGTATCTGTCCTCTATCTACCCTATAACTGAGTATGTGAGTGCATTATTACTTTGACAAGGAATCAGTCCTTTGAAAGTTCGATTTATGACTCAACCAGACAGTTGTGCAAGTTGTTCTGAAAAAGTAAGACTTCGTAAGTTTACAGCTCTAACAGAATTTGTTAGACTCTTTGTACAAACAGTCAAGTCATTCTACGTACATACACAACACCACAGAAAAAAATAATGTTAAGGCATTAAACTACCAAAAGCAAGGAAAAATCATTTGTAGAAACTGCTTCATCTTGACATAGTACTTATCAGATGAACTGTTAAATGAAGAGCATAGAGCAGGGTTTATAAGGACAAGGGTCAATAACCCAGCAGTTACAGAATTAAATGTTTATGCTGTTCATTAAAAAGAAAAAATAAAAAATGTCCAAACAGAGCACTCAGAAGTCTAAGTGCAGTTGAAGTTCCATAGATATGACAACATACACGTGGGGATTTTTCTATCAAGGAAGAATACAGAATGCTTGTTTGTTGTTGATCTTCACAAGTTCCCATCACCCGAAGCAGAAGTACCAAATCCAAAGGTACTTCAGATGCATGTCTCCCATGTGAAATCGATGGAGACTTCAGCAACAACACACCTGTGGGGATCCAACCTGATCTTCTGAATGGACTATTCACACTTTCAACCTAGACACTGGCCAAACGGGGGCCCAGAACAGTTCCCCACCGATTACACTTGGCTGTTCCCGCAAGCAGTGCTCTCGCAGAACGTCTTGCAGAACGCAAGCTAAATGCAAACCAGCTCGGAAGCCGGAACGGCCGGCAGGATAACCATACAGGCTGCTCAAACTGCTCAAGAACAGTGCTACCACTCCGTCAGCTAGCAAAGCCTAAGGTAGGCGGAACACATCCACTCACCCCCAACACCGCAACCGTGAAATGCACTTCTGCTGGATTTCTGGTTCCCATCGAAATCACAACGCGGATCTGCTTGTGTGCTTAAATGAAAGCTTTTGTGCACTGCCAGTAAAAAGGCAAAGTCATACTTTATAGCTCAGGGATCACACTGATTTTTTGGAAAACATCTTTTACTGCCACCAGAAAAGTCACAGCCATTTTTAGTTTCAAAAAAGCCACCACTGGCCCGTGTCAGTTGCCAAAGACAGTGGAAATCTTCCCCAGACCAGCTAAGGAGGACACACAGATGTCAAGAGAAAAAGGTTGGTTGTGACTCAACCCAAAAAAACTATCTGGCGGGATGTTGGCAAATTAATATTGGTGCACGGCAAGGGCTCGGAAAAAATAAACGCAAAAAGCTGGCAAGGGACATTTCACTTTCAAACCGCTTTCACGTTTAGAGAAAACCAAGAGGAAAGACGATCCTTCAAGGCGAATTGTTGTTTGTCCCGAACAGTTACCAGCCGTGCTCCAGCGGTCCGTAGTACGAGTAACAAGGAAAAGCGGGATTAACAAACAATGCATCTTCTTTCAGTGCAGCAAAGTCCTGTCGTTCCTTTTCTTTGAAGCTTTAACTACTTTGTAGTCACTGGATTAGACGACTTGAGGACTTGCATACTTTCCAGACATGCTGAGCCTAATGACAACTTCCTTTACAAAGCAACAGCCTCCCAGTGAATAAACAAACTTAAATAGCAAGCCATCCTTCGCGCAGAGAACACAGTGACAGATGCTATAAATCAGACGGAACACTGCAAGTAGCACTTCTCCCCTCTGACCAGCCGCACAACGCAACACGCAACATCTACAGCCAAGGTTTACGTGAAAAAGCAAAGGAAGTTTGCTTGGTATTTTTTAATTTGCCTGCAATGTTCAAAATAATACAAAGAGGCTCTTAAAAATAAATTCTCTCAGCCAAAAGTATGATTAAAAACTTCAGATGCTGACTGCTTCCAGCTGACATTTTTATTAAATATAAAAAGTTAAAATTAAGATTCCGGGGATAAGCCACGAAGAGGACTCAAGTCTTGGACATAGAGTCTCCTAGTTATCAAAAAAACTCTTTAAATACTTTTATTGCCATTCTTTCCTTTTACATTTCATTCTCATTGGCCAGTGGGTAAGACTGTCAGTTTTCCAATTAGTAGTCAAATGCATTTCCATGCCAATGACAGTTCTGAAGGCTGCTCACACCTTACACAAAGTGCAGCGAGTTCAGAAAAAAAGATCAGCTTTCCTGCAAACAACTAGAAGCTCACTAAACGGGATTAATTTGCCTCGTCTGTCAGCTGGCCCTTTTCTTCCTGCATCTTGCATTTCTATGCTGTTTACAGCAGAAAAGAGATTAAGGAGAAAACTGCAAGTCCATCACAAATCCTTAACATAATCAAGACACTCAAGGGGAAGAATATTCAGTGGCAAACCCTTGACCCAAGGATAAACTTCGCCACTAAACTACTTAACGATTTAATTAACGCCAGATAAAGGTTTGATTAAGGTTTAAAAATGGTTAATGCAGTCAACGTCATTTATTAGAAGCTATGTGAAGACTTCTTGTATTCAAAGCTGTATCGACTTTTACCAGGTGACCTATGCACAATTTCCAGAGCTGAATCTCATTTATTAAAGTCAGGAGGGAGCTATAGCTAAATCTCATGCAACTTTAAAGATTCCAGCATTTTACAGCTTTCTGCAGTTCGGCGCTTAAAGGCATTCAGGAGCGACCCATACTTGTATTCATTTCTCCACTAACACTGTACGCTAAGAAATGAGGTGGTTTGGGGTTTTTTGGGGTTTTTTAATTTTCCTTTATAAAATTAGGTAGAAGTTTACAAACTTCAGGGCTTGCAAAAATCGCAGCACAGAGTTCCCATTATGATTTCATTCCCAGGCATTCCGTGGACACGATTTCTTTCTTTTTCTGGGGTTTTTTTTTGTTTTTTTTTTTTTTTGTTTTGTTTTTAAGGCAGTGTTCTGCAAGTCACGCTGCGTATTAACTTCAGGTCGAGGACACTCCCTTTCCTACTTCACGGGGACTTCAGGGCTTGCAAAAATCGCAGCACAGAGTTCCCATTATGATTTCATTCCCAGGCATTCCGTGGACACGATTTCTTTCTTTTTCTGGGGTTTTTTTTTGTTTTTTTTTTTTTTTGTTTTGTTTTTAAGGCAGTGTTCTGCAAGTCACGCTGCGTATTAACTTCAGGTCGAGGACACTCCCTTTCCTACTTCACGGGGGGGGGAAGCGCCGCCATCCCCCGCGTCTGCCCGCCCCCCGCCCGGGAAAGCCGGCACTGGGACGGCCGACGGGGCATTCTCAAACTTACACGTTCCAAACGAACCGCGGACTGACACGGACTCGGTTTTAACCCAATCTGACTGAACGGAAGGTACCAGGAAGAAGTTCTTCCCG
>NW_010268012.1:0-202 GCF_000690775.1 Eurypyga helias
CGGGGGGGTGGTGGGGACATCTGTCCACCCGCTTCCCAGACCTCAGACATGGGAACAGCCCCCGTGCTCCTCCGCCAGCTCCGGGTGCATGTGCCCCATCCCCATGGGGATGCACGTGGCCGTGATCCAGACAACCCCCTGGGTACCGCAGTGTGTGGGAGACCCTGGCACTGGGGTGCTGGCAGCACCTCACGCCGAGCGG
>NW_010268012.1:541-823 GCF_000690775.1 Eurypyga helias
TCCGTGACTGAGCTGCTTACGGCTTGGCTGGATGCAGAGGCAGGATACGGCCCTCGGGGCTGCGCAGGGATGTGCAGGGCTGCTCCTGGGACCTGTGCTGCTGTGGGAGCGGGTTGGGATGCGTAGAGACACGGTGCTGTGGGTCCATGGGGGATGCAGAGCCCCTTGGAAACCCCCGTGCACCCCCGGTGGGTTGGGCTGCAGTGATCTGCCGCCCTACGATGCCGTTGGAGTGGCTTTCCATGGGATGAAAGGAAGCTTTCCCATGCTCGCCCGGCCGCA
>NW_010268013.1:0-1646 GCF_000690775.1 Eurypyga helias
TCCCAGCTGCCCCAACTCCCAGCCACTCCTTCCCTACCCCCCCATCCCACCCTGCTCCCGCCTTCCCTACCCCTCGCCCCAAATGCCAGCGGGGCAGGGGTCCGGCGCCCACCTGATGGTGCTGATGGAGAGGGGGCCGAGCCGCTGGCGGAGGCGCAGCGGGAGTTGATGAATGCCACCAGGGAGTTGGGCGAGGTGCGGATCACCGTCTGCAGGTCAACGCTGGAGTCTGACAGGGGCGAGATGGACAGGGCCCGCTTCTTGCCCAGTTTGCCGGCGCCACGGGGCGTTGAGAACCGGGAGCCTGGGATGGCAGCAGAGAGTTGGGGGGGGGGCACTCCTCTCAGCGTGGGTCCCAGGGGGCTGAAGAAAACCCCCAAGGACACAAGTCTGGTGCTTCGGGGCCTGGAGGAGCGAGTGCCCTGAGCGGGACAGCTAGGTTCTGATCCAGGGATTGGGAGTGGGAATGGGAATGGAAGGGGAGGGGAAGGGAAGGGAGGGGAAATGGGAAGGGAAATGGGAAAGGAAATGGGAAGGGAAATGGAAAGGGAAGGGAAAAGGGAAGGGAAATGGGAAGGGAAATGGGAAGGGAGGAGAAAGGAAATGGGAAGGGAAATGGGAAAGGAAGGAAAGGGAAAGGAAATAGGGAAGGGAAGGTAAAAGGGAAGGGAAATGGGAAAGGAAGGGAAGGAAAGGAAGGGGAAGGGAAATGGGAAGGGAAGGGAAATAGGAAGTGGGAAGGGAAAGGAGAAGGGAAGGGAAAAAGGAAGGGAAATGGAAAGGGAAGGGAAAAGGGAAGGGAAATGGGAAGGGAAATGGGAAAGGAAGAGAAGGAAAGGAAGGGGAAGGGAAATGGAAAGGGAAGGGAAAAGAAGGGATATGGGAAGGGAAGGGAAAAGGGAAGGGAAATGGGAAGGGAAGAGGAAGGGGAAGGGCTTGATTATTTCAGTTGAAAGGGACCCACAATGATCATCTGGTCCAACTGCCTGACCCGTTCGGGGCTGACCAGAACCTAAAGCCCGTTGTTAAGGGTGTTGTCCGGATGCTTCTGAAACCCTGACGGGCTGGGGGCATCGACCCCTGCCCCAGGAAGCCCGTTCCAGGGACTAACCCCCTCCCGGTAAAGCAATGCTTCCGGATGTCCAGTGTGACCCTCCCGACGCAGCTTTGAACCATTCCCACGTGTCCTGCCGCTGGATCCCAGGGAGAGGAGCTCAGCACCTCCCGCTCCCCCTCCTCAGGACGCTGCGGGGAGCAAGGGGATGGCCCCTCACCCTCCTCTTCTCCAGACCGGACCTACCCTAATCCTCAGCTGCCCCGTCCTGGCACCAGCCCCGTTGGGCTCCTCTGGATGCGTGTGAGCACCTTCACACCCCTCTCATGGGGGGGGCCGGGATGAGCGCAGCGCTCGGGATGAGGCCGAACACAGCCACACAACCCCCTCCTGGGCCAGCCGGGTGAGCCCCCTCAGCTGCCCCCTTTTACACCTCCGCGGGCTGTGTCCCCCCTCCCTACCGCAGCCATCCGTGGTCCTGGGGGGGGGTACCCAAACCCCCTGACACGCCCGGCTACGGCTGGTGTCGTCCCAAAACCGTGCCCCGTCCCCTGGTCACAGCCAGCACAAATCATAGAATCACGGAATGGTT
>NW_010268014.1:0-1022 GCF_000690775.1 Eurypyga helias
CTAAACCCCTCCGAACTATTTTCCTGCCGCTAACGCCCCCCCCAGGTATTTTCCTGCCGCTAAACCCCTCATTAATGTTGGGCCCTCATTCATCTGGCGATGCCATTAATTTGGGGGGGTCATTAACTTGGGGCCCTCGGAGCTTTGTGGGGTTTAAATCCCGCACACGCACCCCCCCGCGTCAGCGGGCTGCCCCCTTTTTTTCCCCAAAATCCAGGCCCCGGTGAGAAAGGAGGGGGGGGGGCGTTTTCCCCATGGGAAGAGCAATGGGAATGGGCCAGCGAAAGGGTTAAGCAGGGGCTGGAGTCCTTAAAACAGCCCAGACGGGATCAGCTTCCAGGTTTTCCAAGCTGGGAGGTCTCGGCTACACATAGATGTGTATTTTGAGGAAGGAAAAAGGGGAATGGGAAAGCGAATTCCCCAAACATCTTCCCCATCTGGGGCTTAGAGGTGATGCTCCTGGGATGCTCCAGCCGCTCGGGGTTTCCCAAGCCTATTCCTGGCCAAATCACCGGCAAAACTGCGACAACCTCAAAGGTCCCAAAAGGTTTCCTGGATACAGCCCAGTGAAAACTGTTTTCCAAACGGATTCGCCGCAGCAGGAGTGACCGAAGGAGTCCTGGGCCCATATAACGCCGGTGGCACAGGGGACAGGTAAACCAGATGCCGAATCCAGGTGGAAAACGTGACCACGGATCCGACACCCCCATCCCGGTGATGCTTGCCTGAGCTCCATAAGGCCGCGGTGAGCCGACAGCCCTACGGCAATGCCAAGCCGGAGCCCGCCGGGATCCGACCTTTGCTCCGGGCAAGGCGACTCCCACAGGAATACATCGGCTCGATGGGTGCCGGGAACCGGTTTTCCCCCAGTATTCCAACTTGGCGCCGCGGGCTGCAAACCCCCCTTTGCCCGGCACCGCCGTGACACACGTGGCTGCAAAAACACGGGGAGGGAGGGGGGATTTCATTAACTCAAGACGCCGCCTTCCCCCCATCCTCCTCTTCCTCCGGCCGGACAGGGC
>NW_010268014.1:1171-1965 GCF_000690775.1 Eurypyga helias
CGGGGGCATGGTAACGGCGAACACCGCTCCGGATGAACCGGGGAGACCCCCCGGCAGGCGGGTGACCCTCCTTGGGGTGACGCCGGCACGCACCGGCTGAAAACGAGGCGAACGCCACCCGGTCCTTCATCCCATCCGTCATCCCGATGGTTTTTTGGAGATGCCAGACCTGGTTTAAGGCGATTTCATGCCGTTGAAATAAAAAAACCCTCCCCAACTTACCCGGGAAATCCCCCGAGATGGGCAAATTTAGTAACTTTTTATTAGCAATGCATTCAAGGAGATTATCCCGAATCTCCAGCGTTTGGCACGGAGACAGCCTGCCAAATTCAGTTCGGGAATTCCAGCCCCCAGCGCCGGGGATGTGCCGGAGACACCTTGAGCTGCGCCACCTCCCGCCGCCACCCAGCGAAGGGGTTTTGGGGTCCCGGTGCAACCGTTCCTGCACGGAGATGGGGTTTCCTGGAGGGTTCATGTAAGGATTGTGCCCCCCAAGCTGGGGGAGATGGGTCGGAGCGTCCCCCCCCTGCCAGCCCGGATCGTTGCCGGGCGGTTTGGGTGGCTCTCGTGGGAAACCGGCGGCTCCCGGCGCCGAGCGAGGCTTTGCCGCGTATTTTGCCGCGGCGGTAACGAGCGGGTTCCCAAGACGTTGATTAGTTATGCAAATGGCCAGGGCCTAGAGAGGCGCCCGGCGAGCGTCCGGCAGAACCACGGGATGGGGAGCGGAGTGAAACCTCAACCTCCAGCAGCTTCCCTCCTCCTCCTCTCCCAAAACCCTCATGGATGGGGACGCG
>NW_010268015.1:0-1539 GCF_000690775.1 Eurypyga helias
GCGGGCCGGCCGCCAGCTGCCCTCCCCATCGCCTCCCAGAGAAAAACCCAGATTCGCTCAGAAAAAGTGGCCGTCGGGACAGGGGAAAGCTCGGGTGTTGACTTTCCAGGGGAGTCGGGGCTCTAGGCAAGATGCTGCTTGTTTGGGGTTTTTTATTGCGGCTGTGGGATGCTCGGGCAGGGCATTCCCGCTCCTTTGCTGGAGGGGGGACCCACCGCGGTTGGGGGACCCACAGCGTTTGGGGTTTTGTGCCCCCTTCCCGGTGAGGGGTGCGTGTCTGGAGAGATCTTTGCTGACTGACTTGGTCTGATGGAAGAGTTCCTCGCACGCCGCAGGCGGGCACGGAGCGATAACGGATAGGGAGCGAGCCCTCTCCCTGTGCTCCGCATCTTCCCAAGGCGACCTGGGAGGGCTGTGGGCAGCCAGGAGCCAGGGAATGTGCTTCGTGAAAGCTATCAATAACGTCAGGCAGGGGCTCATCAAGAAAAGTGCTTGGCTTCAGAAGAGCTTTTGCTGAAAGATTGGGAAGTGCCAGCAGCATCTATTGTAATAATGAGAATTTTAGTGTTTCAGATCCTTCCTGTGATTATGGTCGGTGTGGAGATGTTGCCAGACTGGCATCAGCACTCCTAAGGAATCGCTCTCTGTCTCCATGCCAGTCTCCTGAGCTTAACTTTGCTGCCGATTCTTGCTTCTGTAACTCATTTTGCGGACAGCTTTTATGTGATATTGGGGGTTGCCGCTTTTTTTTTTTTTTTTTGCTGTCGATACCAAACGCACGTAGGATGAATTGTGAATCTGGTGCCTCCTCCTTTGAACCTGCGGGAATTTAAGAATTCAGAAGGTCAGAAGGCTGACCTCCATCTTGGAGCACAGCTAAGCCTCAGGTTTGGAAACCCTTTTTCCTTTGGAAAATCCGAAGGGGAGCACGTGAAAAGCTGTGGTTAAACTGCTCCAACATGCTGATGGCAGCGTCTCATCAGATGAGGGCATGGATGCGATGTCAGGAATCCCTGGGGAAAGGAGAGGCTGGATGCAAGCTCTGTGTTATCCATATCTATGGGCTGGTTGTGACAACCCGGCTAATTGATTCTTAGCTTGATGATCAGGTAATTAACCTGCGTCGTATTTTTATGCTGACTTGATTAGGTTTATGCCTCTGTTCATCTGCTGAATGGGTGTAGGTTGCCTGCTGGGGCATCGCCTGTGACCCTGCTGCCATGCAGGGACTCTTCCATGAGGCACCCAGGAAGTGATAGGGGTTTGGTGACAATCCGTGCATCTCACCGACTTTTATTTTTAATAGCAACAAAGATTCTTCGTGAGAGCTGGTGTTTCAGTGCTGGCCCTTACGCTGGTGTCTCACAGGCACTTCTTAGGGGCACAGCTGCTGTGTTTGCTGGTGGAGCTGTGGGTGGTGCGCTGAAACCCACATGGGTCATCTGTGGGGCTGAGCACTGGCGTTGCAGTGAAATTTAGGACTGTTCTGCTGGGTTGTCTTCTGCGTGGGGCCTCTGTGCCAGCTCTGGGCTTTGAAGC
>NW_010268015.1:1549-8196 GCF_000690775.1 Eurypyga helias
GAGTATATAAGGAAAAGAGCAAAGAAGGGTTTAAAAACAACAGCAAACCCATCAGCCTTAAGATGCAGAGCTTGAGGGTGCGAGTTGCTGGTGGAGTTTCCCAGGATGAAGCTGATGCGTTGCTCTTGGACAGCATGAAGGAGGGTCCCAGTGTTCGTTTCCATGTCGCCTCCGAGCAGACGTGGGCGTTCGGCCCCATGGCTCCGCTGGGTACTGACAGCTCCTGTGTGGTTGAGGCCTCCGGGAGCGCGGTGCGGAGAAGGCTGCGGAGAGCTGCCCTCCCCGGAGCAGTTGGGTGCTGATGCACCCTCTGTGCACGGCTACCAGGAGATGCGTTACCGCGGTAACGTGGGAGCCATCCGAGGAAACGAGGGGTAAAAGCACATGAGAGCGTCTGTGGGGTGTGAGGGTTTGGGAGATGCCTTTCCAAGCGCAGAGCTTGGATTACCTTGTTGGCAGGATGGGGATGAGGCTTTTTGAGGGAAGGCGGATGATCCAGCTCACCGGAATCAATACAGCTGTCTTGCTAAAAGCGCATCGATCCGATACACGGCGCTGCATTAGCACAGCCACAACGGTACCTCACTCGGCATCCTTCCTCCTGGTTGAACCAGGATGAGAGGGAGTGCAGGGAGCTGGATGGGACTGGTCAGGGCCTCCCACCTCCCCTCCCTGCTGGGATCCCGTGGGAGCTGCTGTGTTGTGTAGCCATGAACTTCCACCTGAGGCTTGCGGAAGATCTCCTGGGACCTTGTGGGATGCATAATATTCTGTTGGTGCTGAAGTTCATGGTTGTTAAACCCACGCTGATGCGTTTGCTGTGTTAGCCGCGGCGTGGTCCTGAGGAGCACTTACACTGGAGCGGAACCCATCCTGGAAACCCCTGCAGCTGCAAGTTGTTGGCGGAGACCCTCTCCGTGGGACGTCTCACTTGTGCTCCTTTAAGTGCAGGGATGACTGGTGTTTACTACCCCCCATCAAAGAAGTTAATTAACAGCTGTGCCTAATTATGAGCACGTGAGTAGTTCCAAAATTGCATCAACCTCGAAACACGTAGGACTCCGCTTGAGTAGTTATGGGGAGACCATTACGGTGCTCCTCACACTCCCAGTGCAGTGTCCGGGGAGTTTGGGATTGTCTGGCTGTGGATTTTATTTTGTTGCAGGAACAAGCATGAATCCATTGCGACTTGCATCCCAGCAGAACAGGAGCTGTACGGTGAAGGGCAGAGGCCTGGCTCTGGAGCCCCCGGCAGCGCTGCGTGCAAGAGGGGTCGGAGGGGCAGGGGCATTGGAGGACTCCCGCTTCCAAAAATACCTGTGGCAGGAACCGGTGGAGCTTTGCTTAACCCATGTATCACCCAGTTGCCCCATGCAAATGTCTCCCGAAGGCTGCCTGGGGCTAGTCCTGCTGCTGCCATGTCCCGGGTTCCTGCTGGAGCGTGACGGGGGTGAGACCAGCCCTGCCAAACTGGTTGCGGTTGGGCAGGGGAGTTTCTCCAACCCTATTTAGCTGCAGGAGGCAAAGGCAGCTCCCTGCATGCCATGCGCCTTCCTTCCTCTCCAGCCAGAGCCCTTCAAAGAAACCTGTTGCTGATGCAGCTGAACTTCAGCCGAGGTAACTGCAGTCCAATCCCCGTAAGCCTGTGCAGATGCCAGCATTACTCTGTAATGAGATAACGGGGATGCTCCGCTCCTCTGAGCGGGGTGCTGGGCAGGATTCAGGGAGGACATCCCCCTGGAAGAGGCCATCTCCAGCAGCGGTTTGATTTTTCAGCATTAAACCGGAGATTAGATCTGTTGGCATGGCAAGCCTTTGTTACTGTAAGGTGAAGGTCTTCGTATTGCTAAACCAAATCTAATTGCTTCTGGGGGTTCTGCTCTCCTAAAGGTACTTCTTAAAATGTTAATTGTTAATTTAAGCGTAGCCTCTGAACCTGACGCAAAAGAATGCTTGTGCCAGGCTAGGGAATAAGCTGTGCCTTTCTGCTCCCGGGGTGTCGCACAGCGTGAGATACGCCCGTCGGAAGGTTTGCAAGCTCTGGATGAGTAAGAAACCAGGGTATTTATTTTGCTTTTTTCCTCCCGTTGTGCAAAGTGACTGCTATTTGCTAAGTATTTTTTAATAGACGATAGAACTTAATGCATTAAAAAAATCCTCTTCTAATGGCTAGTGTTGGGTATAGAAACTCTGGTTTTCAGTTGAAGCTGTTGTATTAAATAAAGTAGCTGGAATGAATTGGTGGTTTCTGACCCTGGGGAGAAACTTTTCAAAAGCGAATAAATATTGCCAGTGTGATCACACACTGAGTCAATGAATTGGCATAAACCTTCTGGCATAAAACCTTTCTGAAAATGATTTATTCTTCAAGGCCCTGGGAGGATTCATCCTTAGTGGGGTGCCTGTGTGCTGGTTCGGGCTGCAGGAGCAGCTGGGAGGGAGGGGGAAGATTTTCTGTGCTTTGTGTAGAAAAAAATTCTGGGAATAAGTGTGGGGGACAGGGAAGGATCAGGATTCAGTTCCATGACGTCCATAGGATCTCTGCTGTAGGCAGAGCTGCTGACTTCTGCCTCTGCCATTTGCAGATGCTGTTAGGGAAGGCAGGTTATAGTTGAAGGTCTGGGGTTTTCATTTCTTCTTTTCCATCTTAGATTATGAGAACATGCTTGGGTCGTGCCACAAAAGGCAGGGACAGCTCGGAGGCCACGCTGGTGTTTTCATGTAAAGATGGGTCTGTCTTGCTGAAGGAGCTGCATCCATTGGCATCCCCGTTCTCCTCCTGATGCTGTCTCGTTAGCTGCAGAGAGAAAATAATTGAAATGTAAAATATGATGATTATTTTTAAGAATTCCTGCCCTGATACTCTTATAAGGGTGTGAAATTAGGAGGGGGAAAAGCTCAAGTTGCAGTGATTTGTTAACTCCAGGGTGGAGGATGGAAACCTGGAGACACGTGGCTTGTGCTGGTCTTGTGGTGTGGGCTAAGTTGGTCCAACCTTTTTTATTTTTTTTGCCCAAGGAAGGAGTTTAACTGAGGATATTTGTCACAGACAGCCTGCCTGCTGTTGAGGAATGTGTTTACAATGGAGGATTTTTGCTTCGTTGTTTTTCTTTGCTGCCAAATAAGCAGGTGCAGAAAATAATGACCCTGGATGTCAATGTGTGCGTACCTTCTGATGACCAAGAGGGAAGGTTATGCATGTTTGTATCTATATTTCTACATATGTAAATATTTGAGGCTGATTTCAGTTCGCTGTAGTAAAATGCAGTTCTAGGCACTTTGGATTTTTAATTTACACCCTAGTTAGTTCGTAGCTGTGGCCAAAAAAGGAGTAGCGTAGCCCTACTGTGATAGATGTCTGGGAAGTAAACCACAGGAGTAGCCTAACTTTAGTAGGAGGGTGGACTTTGGACCTTCGGAGTTAGTGGGCGGTGTAATAAAGAGCAGGTAGTGTAGGTGAAGCCCTGAGTCGGGTTTTTTTTTGTGTGTGTGTGGGGTGTTACTGTCTGCTCTTTGACCCGTTCTGCAAACAGAACAGTGGTTAAAGGAACATCAGCATGAACGACAATTCGAGGCAGGAAAATGACTGCTTTTATTGCAGCGAAACCTCAAGCTTTGGCAGACACCTGAAAGGTTGGCAAAACATTTTAGTGAAGAAATGCTGTTTAGCAAAACTGAAGAAATTGCCTGTGAGCATTATGTGTCTGGTTGTGTAAAGCAGTTGCCCTCGTATGCCTCTGGCCAGCTGTAAGACACATCTGGTGAGGTTGGGTTTTGGCTTAGCTGGGTCCTCCAGAAATGAGTGGAGGCCTGTCCAGAGATGCTGGGAAGGACCAGGGGTCAGTGGGTGATGGGCTTCATGTAGCCTTCCATGTTTGAACACTCTTTAATGTGATGCTCTGCTCATGGTAAACTCATCAGTTTGACTACTAAAGCTGTTAAGGATTTGGTATTTCTGCTCCCTGCCTTTTCTGTGGTATCCAGAGGGTTTGGAGAGGAACATCCCTATAGGCAAGAGCCTGCAGTCTGGAAATGTGAGCTGATTGCCTTTTGTCCCCAATTTGTCCATGTCCAAAGTCATCTTCAGCTGACTGAAACCTGTGTCATGGGAATGGGTTAGACATGTCAGAGGCTGAACTGTAGGGCTGCAAGAACTAAAAGCAGCGTGGGTCTACAAACCCTTGCTGTGAGGAATATGTGCCCTTAATTGCAGGGTATGGCCCCAAACCTGTGGCTTGGTGTGGGGTAGTGGTGCAGCTCCCCTAGCACGGTGTGCTCCTAGCCCACTGTACCAACATCCTTCACCACTTTTAACCAAATCCCATGTATTTTTTAAAAAATATTTATTTATTTATCAATTTATTTATTTTTTTAAGTACTGGCTTTCAGTGCCCTGCGCTTGTGCGCATGAAGGCGGTGGTGCTGTGAGGACATGCAAACCCTGCTCTGGCAGTTGCAGTGGATCACCAACAATGCGGTGTTGGCACGTCTTGCTGTCCTCCCCAGCTCTCTGGTGCCGGGCTGGTTGTAGGATATCTTGGACACGTCCTCCTTAATGTACAGCCTTCGCCTCCTTCTTCAGTCCAGGTTTTGTGTTCCCTCACGGGCATTGGTGGTGGTACCGGTGGGGCGGTTTTGTGTTGTCTGGGTCCTTGGTGTCGGTATGCTCCGGGTGTTGGGTGACAACGTGACTTGGTCTCCTCAATAGATGAGAGGTGTGTCCACCTGTCTGTCCTGCCTTTTGGACATTCCCGTTGGCTCTCACCCATCCTTCTGCCTGTGAATCTCTGTCGCGTGCCTTGAGCTTAGCTCTTCCTTGAGAACATATCTTCTCCGTGTTTGAGGTTGACCAAGCCTTTTGGCTCGTGACCGTTTCCCATCCTGCAGAACCACGGGCAGCCCTGTGGGACTGGTAGGCTCCATGAAGATTCCTTCATGCTTCACTTGGTGGCTGCACCGAGGTGTGGAGCCAGTGCCTAAACGCTCTAATCCATACCTTCACCCTTCCCGTGAGTCATTGCCCAAGCTCCCTTATGATAGTCCTACCGAGGTAGGATGTGCTAACTGTCATTTACGGGGCGGTTGGAAACAGGATGTGTTGGGGGTGAATCACGGCCGCTACTTATCAAAATGATATGTTACGTCTTGGGGATGTGTCTTGGCAAGTCGCTGCCCTTCAAATTAAAAAGACCCTTCATAGATTCAAAGGTGGCTTTTAAAAATCCCGTGGGACAGCAGTGGGAATGTCCGGTTTCTTCTGAAAGCCCCGCGGGCATGATTTCAGGTGGCTCAGGCAAACTTCCAGCTGCCAAATCCCAGAGCAGGTTGGACATGAGACAGATAGGTCTTCTGATGCGTTTCAGCAAATTGATGTTGAAAACTGGTTTGTTTTGGGTTTTTTTGTTGTTTGTTTGTTTTTTTATATCTGGTCCGTGCCTGCCACGAAGCTGGTCCTTGGTGCTATGCCCCAAGCAAGCGAAAAGTCAGCGTAAGCGTATCTCAAGGCAGCGAGTGGTTGCAGAGATACTGAGATGATGGACACTATAATTTCCAATCTAATTAAGCTGAGTACTCTCTCATGGATTTATGGTTCTTAATTACTTTGAGCTCTGATAACATGGGTGCTGTGGCTTTAGTTCTTTTTTGGGCAATGAGTGTGACTTCCAGGTAGGGCAGAGGAGCGATACCCACTAGTGCTTTGGGGATGGCGTGGGTCTCGATCAAGGACACGTAATCTCCTGGTGGAGTGGGAATGGAGGGCTGGAGGTGGCTTTACTGTGGCAGTCCAGGACTAATGTGGTCTTGGATCGGTCCCACACCTCCTGTCAGGACCGTGAGTCCTGTTTTAGAGACAAAGTAGAGGTACAGGAGAGGGAAGTCCTGCTCCAGACCCACACGGACCTCAGCGGCGGGTGATGTGGCTCTCGCAAGCCTTTCCTGTGGATGTTGAGTGCCTGTTTCTTGCCTGGTTGATGACTGCCTTCACCACTGCGTTCAGAAATAAAACAACAAAGGAAATTAAAGGTGCAGTGCTTGATCAGTGTCACTGCTGTCACCTGGCTTTCCTTCTCAGCTTTCAGGAAATCACTTTTGTTCTGGGATGGACCTGCGCTGCCTTCTGGTAGCTAATGATACCAACAAACCATGTTTTGGCTGAAGCAAGACCTTTAACATCACGAAAAACCTTTTCTGGAAGCCATGCCTGCATGGGGCATGAGCATCCCTCCTTGGGGGGTGGTGGAGGGGTGTCTGCAGGGGCTTCCCCACTCCCGGTATCGGTGTCTTCTCCCCTGGATTCTGGTGTTGCGGAGGTGCGATTTGCTTTTCCTCGCCTGCCTGGCTGTGACACGCTGAAGTTCAGCTGGGGACACGTTGTTTGTGGCTGGGTGGCTTCTGGGGGACTGAGGTCCCGGTGTGACGGACTTTGCTTTCCAGCTGGACCAGCCCTTGGCTCACCCCAAGTGCTGCTACACCCGTGTTTGCATCCCAAAGTCCAGCACTGGGCAGAAAAAACGCTGAGCTCGCCCAAATGCAGCCTCCCTGGGGTCCCTCGTTTTCTCCAAGGAACGGTGTGGTGCAGAAATCCTTTTTTTTTTTTTTTTTTTAAAAAAAAGAAGTCTGTTTTAAGAAATAAAATTTTTTTTTTG
>NW_010268015.1:8209-15198 GCF_000690775.1 Eurypyga helias
TGGCAATGCCAGAAAGTCAGTAGACTCCAGGATTTTGCTGTTTTCTTTTATTTTTTTATTTTTTAAATTTTTTGTTTGTTTGTTCCTTGTTGTTTTGACTGAAAAAGGTGCTGTCTCCTGTCAGTCTTTGCTCTGGTACAAAGTTTCTGCACTGGGAAGTCACATGAAGTAAATCAGTAGAATGTAAACCCTGCTGTTACTTGCTAAACTTTGCCCCGATCTCATCTAATCACCAACCTGACAGAAGCTCCAACTCTTCCGGTGAGGAGGGAGCTCGGCCCCAGCTCCAGTCCCCAGGGCAGCTCTTGTCCTGGCTGAGCATCCTCCCAGGCTCCTGACATCCTCCTGTTCCAAAGGATGGTATTTTTGATCCCTTTAGATGTAAATCATGTCTGAGCTATTACGTGCTGTTATATCCCAGTTTTAAATGCTGTTTTCTTTTTTTGAGTATCAGGTTTACTGTTTTATCTCCTTTTTCTTTTTAGTCTCCGATGACTCTGCTTTAATATTCAGTCATATGCTGTCGCTAATCACCAGGGTGACCTTTTTTTGGTGTCGCTGTGTGAAGAGCAGACCAGATGTCGTGGCTGACAGAAAATCCCCAGGACTTCAGTGTGCAGAAGTGTTTTTATCTATCGGACCACGCAGCTCATCAGTTAGTGGGGTTTCATCCTTTTAGCAACTCTGAAGGCGGTTTCTTGTCTCTCCATATTGAGTACTGAAGGCTGAACATTTCTGAAGGAAAAACCTTCCAACAAAACAATTTGATTTTCCTCAGTAATATTTTGGGGACAATCTGTTGGTGACTATTTTATCCGGCATGCCATATCTCAGCTTATAACGGTCTTTGATGTCGCTCATTCAGGGGAAAAATGGCATTACACTACCTCAGTCACTCACATGTCAGAGAGGATATCGCGTTTGACTAATCAGGGGAAATTTGGGAAGATTTAGTAATGCCAGGAGACATGACCCACTTTCAGATAAACGCTTTTCAGACAATAGAGATTGTGCTACGTGGTGGGGGAGGGAGAAACATTCACAGGGTAGAAATAATTAGTAATTATTTATAACTTTTGAATTTTATTCTGTTGTGCTGAGCCTTTCCCAGGTTTGGGATGGATTTGCTTTCTTTTTGTGGTGGTGTGGTTTGTTTGTTTGGTTTTTTAAAAAAAGAGAAAATGCTGGCATTAACTGGTTTTCAACAAATCCGTGTTACCCAGAGATGACCATCCCTGGATGCCTGTCACCTTTGGGATGCTCCCTTGGGCAGAAGGGGGTTGGATGATGGGTGTCATGATGGAGGGTGTTGGGGAGCTGGGGTGCAGGGTGATGTGGCTGTGGTCCAGGTGTTGGAGACCAGCATTGACTGGGGATGGGGAACCCAGTGAGCTGTGTGGGAGTCAGCTTAGGGTGTCCCAGCTCAGGAGGGTGTCCTCCTGATGAAGGGTGTCTTAAGTACATAAAGACAGAAGAATATTAATCCATAAACCCAGATTTCTGTGTTTTCTTCATAGCACAAACCTTATATGCAGTTCATCCCTATTCCTGTCTCCCTGGGGGCTTCTGGGCAAAACAGCAACAGAAATTGCAGACGTGTAGCACTATGATGTTGTAAAACTGTGAGAAAGCCAAACCTGATGCTTAAATTTGTAGTATGTATGCTTTTTCTTCAAGGACAACAAAAGAGAGTGTTCTTTAGGAAGTAACTATGATTTCCAGCACGGCAAATTCTGTCAAGCAACTTGTAGTTCTTCCTTTGTGCAAGGTTGTATCTCTTAGGCAACCATAGGGGCTGAGCAAAAGCAACTTACTCTGCTTATAACTTACTATAACCCTTTATTAAAAATAGCTTTGTAATCCTTCCAGAGTACAGCGACAACACTTTGGTCTTAATTTCATCTTGTAGCTGAGCTCTGGCAGTATCTTGCAATTTGCTGTGCTGGTGCGAAGGGTTGGACTTGATGATGTTACGGTCTTAAAGGTCTTTTCCAACCTAATCAATTCTATGAATATCCAGGGTGTCCCACAAATGTCCAGTGTTACAGCCCACCTAACCGTGGGAAGATGCACTGTGCTGCATGGGCAGTGTTTTGGAGGAAAAACTCCATCCTAGGTGTGTGGTGGAACCACTGCTGGTTTATGGAAGGAGGGTCCAAGTTTTCAGGTTTTTATGGTTATTTTTGAAAACAACATTTTGAATGATCATTCAGCTGTAGGTAGTTTTTAATGTTCTATTTTTGCCTGTAGGTATGGACTTCATCGCTGTGTCTTCCACGGTAAAAAACCAACCAAACAAAAAACCCCCAACAACCAAAAAACCAAACCAAAACCCACAAACCAACAGAAAAACAAAAAAACCAGGCCCAAACCCTCTTGTTTTCTAAGTAGTTCCCTGTATCCTGTTCTTTTAGGAGCCACATTATAATAAGCTTCAAGCATTTTCACCAAGCAAGTTAGCACCTTCCTTGGGTTAAAGTCTTGCTTTTTCTGCCTTTTAGCTTTGAAGCTGGTAGACTGACAGTTTTTTGGTTGCATCCATGTTGGCAAACGCTGCCTTTAAATGCTGTTGCAGTGGTAGCTGGAGAATATATATATATATATAGTGGTAGCTGGAATATCTGATGCTTATGTAAATCAATCCATTTCCTTTGCACATACCTCTGGGGGGTGAATTGGTCACTGGGGTACTCAGGGGGGCTCTGAACTCCATGGCTGTGTCCCGTGAAATACTCAGGTGGAGTTTCTGCAGCGTTAACAGCGGCTGTTGGAGCCCTGGTTCAAGTCACGCGTGATGCTGAGATCTCGGGCGGTCTCTGGGTGACTTGGGAGCAGTGGTACCCGGTCGTGCGGGAAGGTGGTCTTGCTGTTTCTGATGCTGATGCCAGTCTGCTCGCTCTCACATGACTTGGGAAGGAGGTGGAAGGTTGGGAAGAGGGAAAATATATCTGGGTTCTGGACAAACCTGTCCTGTGGTCACGCTAAACTTCAGTACAGTTAATTTGCCTGGGAAGGAAGAGACCATTTTAATAAGGACTTGTTTCCGCTCCCCCTGCTCACACAATGTAATTTGCAAGGCAGGACAGAGCAAAACGCAGCGGCCGAGGCCTGAAAGACCCAGCCCAGCTGGCAGATGAATGCAGGCTTGAACCATGGCTCGTAATTCAGAAGCTGAATAGCTTCCGAAACACCGGAAGAGGCTGAAGATGCATTTGCCTTACCTGCTTTAACCGTATAGCTCTGACCGTGTCCCTTGCAGGTTTTGTACATGACTTACATTTGCTTTAAGAGTTGGTTGCTGCATTACTGCGGCTGTCCAGCGCCCATGATTCAGGCTTGGAGGGGTCTCTTGGGAGTCATAGCACCCATCCAAGGGATTCATGTTGGATAGCTGAGTTGTATTAAGGATGTTTAAGTTGTTTTGTGGAAGCAGGCCAGTTAAAAATGGAGACTTGGCTATTTCACCCTTAATTTCCAGGCAGAATGTATGAAAAGCTGAAGCCACTGAAGAAGCTTATGTAGATCTTGTGCTCTGGTGATAACCGTGCATTGAGGAAGGGAATGGGGCCTCCTTCATCCCATCAACATGGTCTTAATTGCACTAAATGTGGGCAGCTGAGGCAGGTGTGAAAATACCGTAGTGGTCTTTCGCCACTAAACCAGGCTTGAATATTTGTGGGGTTGAAGTGAGGTGCGAAATCTTGATGTGTCAGGATTCAAGTGTGCCTTCAGTAACCAGATGCTGCTGCTTCTGGTGGTGATGCCCTGCAGCTGCATGCCGGAGCAGTGTCCTTCCCACTGCCACCAGCTTTTTCCCAGCTGAGGGCTTTTCCTATCCGTGAAGATGCTGTGCACCTCCCGAATTAGAGAGCCCTGAGCTCCCCTGTACGGGGTTAATGGTTGCTGACCTCTGCTGCTGTTGCACATCATCTCCACGTGCCCACCAAGCTTCCCACTTCAGGGGATTTAAACAGTTACTGGGGTTGTCTCTTGCATTTGATTTCTGCAGACTGAGCGTATGACGCTGGGGATAAATTTACTGTAGTGATAAAGCACACATTAGGACTGATAATAAAATTTAACTGCGGTAGTCTGTCCAGCTACTGGAGCAGCCTCTATCCTTTTATTTCCTGACAGGGAGAGATTTGTGACTTGTCTTGGGGAAAAAAATGAGATGTGGGCTTTCTTCCATGCGTGCAAATCCTGAGGGGAGTTCAGAAGTGTCAGAGGAGCGAGGAAATCCCAGCTCGTGACCCTTCCCAGTGTCATTTCTGGCTGGGGACCGGCAGTGGGGATGCGGAGGTTTGGTCATAGAACCGTCAGATGGTTTGGGTTGGAAGCGACCTTTAAAGGTCATTTAACCCACTCTCTGCCATAAGCAGGGACATCTTCAACTGGATTGGGTTGCGTAGACCCATATCCAACCTGACCTGGAATGTTTCCAGGGATGGGGCATCCACAGCTTCTCTGGGCACCCTGTCCCAGTGCCTCCCCACCCTCATCAGAAAAGAAATTCTTCCTTGTAGCTAGTCTGGTTGTTCACTTTCAAACAAAACTGAGCCTTTTGCCGGTGCTTTTCTGGTAGCTGATGGAGGGGAAACCTTTGAGAACAGGCTAAAACACTCTTTAAACAGGTTAAGCTGCTTTCCTATGAAAAGAGCTGTTGTGAAAACCAGTCCCTCGGGGTTTCTCACCGGGATGTCAGTGCTGGCAGCTAAAACAAGCTCAGCTTGTGGCTGTGCCGTGCCCATCGGTGACAGCCACGTTGTGCCCTGCTTGTGCATCGCTGTGTCCCTCAGTACTCTCTCTGCACACCTTGAGAAGACTTGGGCCGCGTTGGGTTTTGACCAAAATGTCTTCTCCAAAATGCGTTTGTTTGGAGTTCAGATCCACATTCCCATGGCTGGGAATGTCAGCAATGGAGGGAGCGTGGAAATACGGGCATTTCTGCACCACCTCCGTAGGGCAATGACTGACGGCCTCAAGGGAGAGCAGCAGGAGGTGACCAGTAGGTCCTTTGGGCGTTGGGGCTGGCTGGTTTTGCTTGGCACATGGCATTCCAGCGTGGTGTGGCTAATCCTTTAGCTTTGCATCTACAAGTGACCCCGTTTTGCACATACACGACAGGGAGGACAGGGGAGAGGAGGTGAAAGCAAATATTTGCATTTCTCCTGTTGAATCCATCTCGCTGATGCTCTGACAGGACCCGTTCCCCTCTCATTCGAGTCTCTGCTTTTACTGAAGTATTTCTGAATGTGCCATTTGTTTACAGAAACTGGCTCTTATCTCCGTTGTAGCTGGGAATAGAGAGGCTGTGCCCCAACAGGAGCTTTAATAGTGCTCTGATAAGGGCTCACCCCTGTCCTTGCAGGGAGAGCGGCAGGGAGAGGGGTGCTGCAGGGAGGAGGAGGACTGAGGTGCTGGAAAAGACGGGTTGGTGTTTCGTAGCTTGCTTGGCTGGTGGGTGAAGGAGGCGAAGAGGGTGGTCTTAAGTTTGGGAAGCACCCATGCACTGCTCATGTCAGTGGAAGAGGCAATGGCGTGGCTTCTCTGATCAAAAATTAATCTCAGCGACTGTTACATAGGTCAAGTCAGTGGTTTACGGTTATTTTATTCCTTAAACATCTCATACCTGAGTTTGCTCTCCCTCATTTCCAATAATTATGGTAATGTGAGAGTTGCATCTGATATTCTGAAATTTCTGGGGAAATAGGTATCAGTGGTACTTTTGTGGTTTTCGGGGAAAGAGGGAGCTGTTTCAAGTGGAGAAGTTTGGGGTGTGATGGAAGCCCACTTTCACCTCTTACCTGAGCTCTGGGTACCCCTGCAGTTGGGTTCTTGGTGCTGCCTCGGAGAGGCCGTTGTCCCTGTAATTGTCCCCAAGCTCTGCCTGACCTCCTGAGGTGGCCTAAAAAGCTGAAAGCTTGAATTATGGCTCTTCTGGTGTGGTAAACTGATGAAGGATTCACTCCAAATTCTGATTCCTGCTTTTGTGGCTTCATTTTAGAAATCTATATATAAAATAAGGGTAACCTTCTCTCAGAATTTCTACTTAAGGACTGCCCTGAGTTTAGCTGAAACTCCGTGTTAATACCTATTGCTTGAGTAAGGGTTTATTGTTGTGCTCCAAGTGCCATAATACTTGAGTTATTTCTGATGTCACCTAGGAAAGCATGACTTGCGTGTGATGCAAGTGGCAGAAAAGTGGCTCTTGTCTCTCCAACCCCACCCAGCTGGGTGGGGGAACCTTTTTCCGTTCCTCCAGGCAGTTTTGACATGTATAGAGAGTAGCTGAAGTTCAGAAAATGAATTTCAGTTTAATCCCATGGCCTGATGCTAGTTCTTATCGTACAGAAATTCACTTCTCAGTATGTGGGGTGATGAGATCATGGCACGGGATGCTTCTGCAGGCAAGAGGTGCCTGTGGTTGTATGTCTGAAAAAGTGGCTTGATTTGGGGCGCTGAGTTAGAAAGTGCCTTTGACTGTCCAAGTTGAAGGTTAAAATTCCTCAAACCTTTGCAGTCATGGTGAACTCTGGGAGTTTTCACTTTGCATTTTTTAAGCTCTGGGAATTCAGCTCTATGAGTCAAGTTTGGCTTTGGGATAACAGCATCATCTATTTAAATTACTACTTGGCTGTAATTATCCAGAAACGGAGTCATCATTTATGCTTGGCATACATGGAAGAGCACTGTCTGGTGCCTCCAAAAGGACCTGTGTATCATTTGCTTATGGGCACCAAAACCATGTCCTAACTTGATGGGATCTGTCCTGAGCGCCTGCCCAATGCTGGCCATGGCTGATGCCAAGGGACTGTGGCCCCTTGTCTGATGTCACGGTGTGCCGGTGCCCTTGGCTTTCAAACGACGCCAAGCCCCCTGCAAAGGGGAGTCCCTGCAAGGCCATCTCCTGCGCTGATGCTCCAGAGCTTGTGCAACTTCTAGCACCAGGCGTGTTTTGAATGGCTGGAGAGGTGGGACCGTGCCAA
>NW_010268016.1:0-219 GCF_000690775.1 Eurypyga helias
CGGGGGGGGGGTTGGGGGGGGCCCCCCCTGGAGCCATGGGGCCAGCAGCTCTCTCGGCTGGGTGCTCGTGTTTGCTCATCTCTGGGCGTGAAACGGGAGGGGGGGCAGGATGTCTGGGTGTGCAGGCAGGGGGGACAGGAGTGTCCCAGGGCGCAGGCGTGGAGGAGAGCGGGGGCACAGATGGCTCCCCCGCGGGTGCGAATGGTTCCGGAGCGGTGC
>NW_010268017.1:0-317 GCF_000690775.1 Eurypyga helias
CTGCTGCCCCGGCAGAGGTACCTGCGGACGGAGAGGGCTGAGGTCAGCGCCCTGGAGAGGAAGAGGAACGTCCTCTGCTGCCTCATCACCCGCATCCTCAAGGTGGAGAAGCGGCTCCACGTGGACAACCTGGTGTTCAGGGTATGGAGCGCCGGAGCGGGGAGAGGGGCCGCCCGGGTGCTGCGCCACACTGCAGCCCGGGGCTCCCTCGCTGCTGCAGGTGACCGATGCCTGTCGGAAGGGTGAGCTGGGGCCGGGGCTGCAGTTCCTGAGCTTCAGCTGCCACAGCGTGGACGTGCTGTCCTGTGTCCTGCACC
>NW_010268017.1:359-10844 GCF_000690775.1 Eurypyga helias
TCACGTCTTGGAATACGTCTCCGCAGAGCTCTCAACACCCGTTGGGGGCCAGGCGCAGGTGGTTTTCCAGAACAGGCCACCAGAGGAGTCTGCGGATGAGGACAGCATAGACTGCCTGTACGGGTAGGGATGGAGTCACCAGGTGTGGGGGGTTGTTCATCTCCACCAGACGGTGGAGATCAAGACGGCGGTGAGCCCAGCCTCTGCCGCCCAGAGACAGACTTTCTCTACCTTCAGGTAGACGAGGCCGTGGCTGCGCGGGGAGCAGACCCCCCGGCCTGGGTCCACCCTGAATGGAGGTGACACATTTCTCCACATCAGGTTGAATCCTGGCGTCAGCAGGCTGGAGGAGTTTCTCATGGCAATGCTGCAGGTGCCAATGGGCCATACGCTTAGTCCGGAGGAGGCGAAGCTGCTCATGAACCAGACAGTACAGCAGGTCCAGGATACTCTGAGCATCCCGGAGGATGTTGCTCGGCACCTCCTCATGCACTGCAGGTGGAATGTGGACTTCCTGGTCCAGAGCTATGTGGAGAACCGTGAGGGCCTGCTCGTCTCCTCGGGGCTGCAAGTACTGGATGCCCAGCCTGCCCCGAGCCCAGGAACCCACTGCCCAGTCTGTGTGAACCAGCTGTGTCCCACTGAGGAGCCCCCAACCCTCTGCTGCATGCACTACTGCTGCAAGGTGAAGTCTGGGGGTCCTTGGCTCCTGTAACTTGGTAGGGAATCGCTGCTGCCTAGCTGGAGCAGCAGTTTCTATGTCTGAAGCTGTTAGCAGCTGATTTTCACAGAGCTCATGCATTCTCTTTTTTTCAGTTCCCTTGTTTGTTGTGACCCTTCAGCTCCTGATTAGTCTGTTCCTATTTTTGTGCTTTTGAGTACTTACCGAGGGTTTGCGGTGCTTTCATGCACCCTCGTCTGCGCGAGGTGGGCTTCCAGGGTCACGTAACCCAGGCGGTGCTGCTCCTTTTAGCTCTGATCTCTCCTCTTCTGCCTTCACAGCCCTGTTGGAGTGAGTATCTCACGACTCGCATTGAGCAGAACATGGTTCTCAGCTGCACCTGCCCCATATCCGAGTGCCGTGCGCAGCCAACTACAGCCTTCATTTGTTCCATTGTTTCCTCCGAGGAGATTATAGCCAAGGTGAGGTAGGAGAGGCAGTTACTGGGTGTCCAAGCTCTGTTTTGTTTTGGACAGCACCAGCAGATAAGCTTGCTGCTGCTTTTCCCCTTCCCACTGCTAAGCCTGGCAGTGTCACAGTTGAGGCAGAGCAGACCCAGGGGTGTCTGCTGTCTCTGGTCGTGGTCCATCCCGGCTACTCAGGAAAGCGTAACGTCAGCCAAAGAGCGCAGTGGCGTTTCCTCTGCGCGTCTCCAGCAAGCAACATTTCAGATCCATCCTTGGTCGAGGCCCGGGTGAGAGCTGTGGTGCTGGCAGCTCATGACAGGTACCCTCTGCTGGCATGCTGGAAGCAACTCTAAAATCTAGGACAAATGACAAGGAAACATTTGGCAATTTCATTTTATCGCTGCATGAATGACCCCGATGTCCTTTCTCTTCCTTCAGTCTTTGGCTTTGAGCACCTCAGGTTTATTTGGAGATGCTGGAAGTTGCCATGTCAGACTTAATCTTCACTCTGAGTCTGTGTGGGTCTACAGACATACCTAACCCAGACTCCCTGAGCTCTGCTCACCTTAGTCCTCAGGTAGCAGGAGCTGCTTGTTCTGAGGCAGAAACTACTGTTCTCCCTATTCTTCCAGTTTTTAGTTATTACTTAGAGTTGAACATCCTCCCCACATAATGGCAGAGCTGTGGCTGTTGCATGACAGGCTTTTTTTGTTAATTGCTGGACAGAACAAGTGTCTCATCTATTGTCCACTGCTCTGTTATTTGACAGCTCTCCACCAACAATTGCTTCTCCAAAAATATTCTCCTCCTCTTGTTACTGTCATTATGATCCTGTGTGAACAGTCATAAAGAGAAACGAACAGCAGCCATACCTTATATTTTTTCTTCAAGCTTGCTAACTGGCAACCAAAATGGGCAAGGCTACAGAAACGCATTTCCTTCGACGTATCTCGTGCGTTGTTTTCCGTTCTTGGAGAATTAGTGCATGTATCTGGGCAGCTAGTTCTTTGCAAATCCTGTAGTCACAGTTGTCTGAGAGCAGGATTTAATACCCGCTTGTTATGACTGTTTTATTAAAAATAATTATTGCAGGTCAGTTTTAACAAGTTGCTCCGATGCTCTCACTGAAATCTTACCTGTTCCTCTCTTTGCTCCGTACGTGGTATGGCCGGAGCATCAATGCCTCATGCAGAGTCACGCATGCAGTCACAGAATAATTTAGGTTGCAACGTTCTGTGGACAGCTCTGCTCCAACCCTGCGCCCAAAATATCCAGGTTACTGTGTGAAGATCTAACGCTGCCCTTGAAGCATACTGCTTCAGCTTCACGCTTCCCCGAGTCTTACACTGAGGTAGCTCTAGGCGGTGGTAGGATTCCCCCCCTGCTGCCTTCTCCCTGTGCTGCACGGAGCCAGCTCTTGCCACCTCCCCTCCCACGTCCCGTGCTCCAGCCGCTGACTGTCATGTTGGCCTCTGGATGACATTTTCCCTAATCTGTTAATCTTCTTGTACTTGGTAGCCCAAACTGTTCCCAGTATCCAGTTGTGTCACCAGTGCCAGTCAGCTGTGAGAAATCCCTTCCCTTGCCTGCTGGCTGCACTCTTGCTGATGCAGGAATATTTGCGTTCAAGCTTCTTGTGCTTGTGTTTCTACAAAACCTAAAGACCCTGTCACGCCTCTGAAAGAGGTTTTCTCTCAGCCTTGTTTCCCTCAAGTTCCTCGACAGCCTGTTCTTCGGAGGTGGTCTTCCATTGTGCTCCCAGGGATTCTTGCCCTAGCCTCCGTACCAGGATTAACTCCAGCACATGTGAAGGTTCCTCCAAGATTTGTTGATCGGTGTCATGTGGAATTTGGCACCTTCTTGATTGTGCCTGGCTGGCTTTATTCCCACAACCTCACTGGCCACTTGTTCCCTATCCTTTTAGGCTTCCTGAGAGCAGCTCTTGCTCTTATGGTTCCAGTAGGAATCCTGGATTCGCTCCAGCAGCCGCATCTCTGTTTGCTTAGCCAAGAGAAGGCTCAGGGGTGGATCTTACCAACATGTGTAAGCACATGGGTGGGATTAAGGAGCCAGATTCTTCTTGGTGGTACGCAGTGAAAGGATAAGAGGCAGTTGGGCACTAATTGAAATACAAGTAATTCCATCTGAACTTAAGAAACTGTTTTTTAATAATAGGGGCAGTGCGACATTGGAACAGGTTGGGCAGAGGCTTGTAGTCTCTATCTTTGGGTGTGATCCAAACCCCACTGAACATCGTCTGGAGCAACCCTGCTTTGAGCTGGAGGGGTCGGGCTGCTTTTCATCTCCGTGGGTGCCTTCCAACCTCAGCTACTGTGTGTTCCTGTGGAACGGCCTTCGGCCATGCCGCAGGGAGTGGGGAATTCACACAGAGGGAACGAACTCCCTGCTGTTGTGTTGTGAGCAAGAGCCCAGAGGCACCAGACCCCAGTGGTAAGGCCTAGCCATGCAGCTTCTCTGCCTTAAACCTCCTTCCTGGCTTCTTCTTGCAGTATGAAAAAGCCCTCCTCAGAGGTTACGTTGAGTGTTGCTCCAACCTGACGTGGTGCACCAACCCTCAGGGCTGTGATCAGATCATCCTTAAGGATGGACTCGGCTATGGGGCAGCCTGTTCCAAGTGCTTCTGGATATCCTGCTTCAACTGCAACTTCCCAGAGGTGAGGCTGAGCTGAATCACGGGCAATACTGTCTCGGGTTCGGCACACATCTTCCCGCTTGTGTGCGGTTGACCCTCTCTCTCTCTCTCTCTCTTTCAGGTAAGATATCCTGCCAGCTGCAGCCACATGTCTCAGTGGGTGGATGATGACGGGTACTACGAGGGAATGACAAGCGAAGCTCAAAGCAAACACCTGGCTAAGCTCATCTCAAAGCACTGCCCCAGCTGCCAGGCTCAGATAGAGAAAAACGAGGGGTGCCTGCAGTGAGTATCCGTTGCTGTTTGCCACCGGAGGCGGGAGAGGGCGCAGATGTACAGTTAGGTCCATTGGGCTTTTTTTTTGGTGGCTGTGGAGTAAGAGCAGACTTAACCAGCCTAGCCCTGTAGCAGAACCACAACTGTCTGCCCTCAGAACCCGCTGTAGACCTGCAGAGGCGCAGGTTAGGGCAGGGGGTAGCTCGGCGCTGTTTTTTTCTTTCAGCCTCACCTATTACCTGTAGCTTCGAACAATTTCCTTTTAACTGCCACTTTTGAATCGGCTCGGATCTCTGGCAGCTTTTTACATGCCAGGGAGGTGACCTCCAGCTTTGAAGCCGGGCCTTAAGAGACACCGCTCGTTCCCCTCTTGCACCGGCACGGCCCTTGGCACCCAGCGAGGGTTTGTCTCCACGTGGTGTGTTGTGACCCCCGGGGCCACGCAGTGCCTCTCCGCCCCGGGGAGCGCTGCGTTACGGGTGGGGAGAGGTGAGGTGCTGGCGTGGGACAAGCCTCAAACCACAGGGTTCCCCCTTCAGCTGCTTGGCACCGCGAGGTTGTGCTGCCACTTCACCCAGCTCGTTTTTGGAGCGGCGGTGGCTCGTTTTAAGCCTCGTCTGTGGCAAAGGCTGTAAAAAATACACGCAGGGAAATGCGTGGTGCCGGGTGAACGGAAGTGACCCCAGCCACGAGATGTAGGGGAGCGCTGGGGGGCTGTCGGCACCGTGTGATTCCCACTGTCCTGCCACACAGCATGACGTGTGCCAAGTGTAACCACGGCTTCTGCTGGCGGTGCCTCAAGCCCTGGAGGCCAACTCATAAGGATTATTACAACTGCTCTGCTATGGTGAGTGGTTTGCTGTATCCCACCGGCTCACGCTTGCCTGCAGCTGCGCGTGGCCCCTCGGGGAGCGTGGGGATCTCCGCCGTCGCCCTTTACGCCGCGCTTTGCGCACTTGCTGCTAGTATCGCCCGTGTTGTCAAAGTCTGTGCGTGTGGGAGCCGTGTCCAGGCCCCCCCAGTGCTGCAGGGAGATGGCGACGGGTCACTTCTACCTTTCCTTCCAGGTGAGTAAAGCAGCTTGGCAGGAGAAGCGTTTTCAGGATTACAACGAGAGATGCACCTTTCATCACCACGCGAGGGTAAGGCCTCCTCCTTCCTTTGCGGGTGCTGACTTCTCCCTCAGCCCTGGGGAGCAGGACGGTTTCTGTCCTCTCTCAGGGTATTTCGCCCGACGCTGGGAGGCAGGCTTCAGATCCGGGGTGGGGGATGCCCCGTCACTGCGCCCTGCTCTGAGGGAAGGGGTAGTTCCAAGCCTGGGGTGGGAGCTGAGCGCCTCGCCTGGGGTGTTTGCGTGCCCAAACAGAAGCAGTGGCAGCTGCGGGTTGACCTCGGTCTAGCTCGGAGCTACTGTGAAAGGTTGAAGTGGTGGCACAGTGAAGGTGTCATAGTTGGGTGCAGTAAATGCCCTCCTGCTGCCTGCATCTTCTGGGATGGCACCTCAGGATGCTTAGTAATCATCTGTGTGGAAAGTGCTGTTTTTTCAATCTTGTGGAGCTTGAGATTGACTTGTTTTTCCCTTTCCTCCTGTGGTTATTGCAGGAATTTGCCATGAATCTGAGGAACAGGGTTTCTTCCGTCAGTGAAATGCCAAAGATTAGGACTTTGACCTTTGTTCTTGACGCCTGCAAAGTGCTAGAACAGGCACGGAAGGTAAGGCTGGTTAACAGGCTTGCTGAGGCTTAGGCCTAGTTCTGTTGGTGTGTTTTCTGCCGCTCTCAAAGTGAGGAGATGCCTCCATTGCAAGGGGAAAGCAGGAAAAGCGCGAGGGGAGGAGGAGCGTCAGGGCAGGGGAGAGTTGCTCATGTCTGCCTTTCCCTGCTCTCCCTCTGAGCTGGGCTCTGTCTGCGGTGTTCCTCACGGTCAGGTCAGAGGATTTGGAGCTCAGCTCAGGTTGATGCCACAGAAGAAGCACAAGGATTTATTTAGGGTTTCTTTATACTGGGTTTGGTCCGTACTGGTTTGAAAGGCCCCAGCTGTGGTACGTACATCTGAAAGCTCTCCCCGTGCCGTGTTATGGTTAGGAAGTCCATCTTGATGCTCACGTTATGATGTTACTTTCTCAACTCCATTTCGCGAGCCGTAGGTGTTTTGGGAGCACTGAGTTACCTACTGCGTGCCCGGAATTACGAAGGATTTGCGGCACAGCCACTGGATGTGTGCAGTAAGGCTGTGACAGCATAGGCCTGCAATGTCCTCTGTCCCCTGAAGCGTAGGAAGGAGGTGGGAATTGCCTTTGCAGTGTGTACCTGGTTTGTGCAGGCAGACTTGGATTTGAGGGAGGCATGTGGGAGAAGGGTGTCTGACCCCGTTTTCTACTCTCGGGGCAGCAGCCCCTGTGTTTGCCAGGATACATATCGCTGGTGCTTGCTGCTGCTGGCTTCTCTGTCCCATCTCTTCAAGTGGGAACAGCGGCCTTGTTTCCTGCTGGGTGCCTGGGTGGCTTTAGGGGGTCGTTTCTTCATAGCAGGAGTTTGTCGGTTGTGGTGGGCTCTCGGTGCGGTGCAGCACCATCCCCGCTTCCCCCCGGGCTCAGTTCGTTGCCCCTTGGGGTCGACCTGGGCTGCCCAGCGATGCGTAGGTTCTGCGCGCCGGTTGTTGCGACACTCGGCCTGCTGGTCAGTCACACTTGGTACGCGTTGACAGTCCGTTCTCGTGATGGCTTGTGGGGCGGGGGGGCAACAAGCGGGTATTTCAGACTTCACCACCAAGTAATTACACATTCATTTCCAACCCCACGAGTAGCTCTGGGTAGCCTGGCTCTGCTGCCACTTGGCATGACGGTTCACTGCGCTGTTGCCACAGGCTACCGGGTGTCTCAGCCACTGATCCGTACTGAAGTCTGCAAGGGTTTGCTGCTGCTCTCTTTTTGCCCACTCTGAACTCGGAGGAGGATGCTTACAGCACGATCTGTCCTGCTCCAGGTGCTGGCCTACTCCTGTGTGTACAGCTACTACAACCAGGACACTGAGAGCATGGATATTGTGGAACAGCAGACTGAGAGCCTAGAGCTGCACACTAATGCTCTGCAGATCCTTCTGGGTAAGTCCTGCAGCCTCTCCAAAGTAGCATTCCCAGCTGTCTGGTTCAGAGGGTCTGTAGTGGGCGATAGCACACACAGCAGCACCCAGCTGGTCTCTCTCGCTTCTCCCAGCCCATTTTTGCCTCCTTTATGCCATTTCTGGAAAGTCCGCTGAAGCAGTTTGGCTGCCAGTGGAGATGGATCATAGAATCACAGAATCATGGAATGGTTTGGGTTGGAAGGGACCTTAAAGCCCATCCAGTTCCACCCCCCCTGCCATGGGCAGGGACACCTTCCACTACACCAGATTGCTCAAAGCCTCATCCAGCCTGGCCTTGAACCCTTCCAGGGATGGGGCATCCACAGCTGCTCTGGGCAACCTGTGCCAGTGCCTCACCACCCTCTCCAGGAAGAACTTCTTCCTGATATCCAATCTAACCCTCCCCACTTTCAATTTAACCCCGTTCCCCCTTGTCCTGTCACTACAGGCCCTTGTAAAAAGACCCCCCCAGCTTCCTTGTAGCCCCTTCAGGTACTGGAAGGTGCTATAAGGTCTCCCCGGAGCCTTCTCTTCTCCAGGCTGAACAAGCCCAACTCTCTCAGCCTGTCCCCATGGCAGAGGTGCTCCAGCCCTCGGAGCATCTTCATGGCCTCCTCTGGACTCGCTCCAACCAGTCTGTATCCTGTGCAGTAAGGAGCAACCTGTTCCCTTCTGGAAGAGGAGTGTGTGTGCACAGGAGACATAAGTAGCTGTGACAGGCTTCATAATCACAGCCAAGGGACTCAGTCTCTGCTTGAGGGTGCAGGAAGCAGCGTGACGTTGTTGGCCGTGTCTTGCAGAGGAAACCCTGCTGCAGTACCAGGACCTGGCCTCTTCTCTTCGGCTCCTGAAAGCAGAACATTTCAGTGCTGGGCTGGAGTTGGTGCACCAGATCAGGGAGCGTCTCTTTGCAATCCTCTGGCATTCCACACAGGTGAAGTCCACGTGCCCATCAGTGGCTTCTCTCGCTCTCCTCTGGTTGGGTCTTGGGCAAACCTCGAAAGGGGCTCGATCAGCTGAGGGGGTGGACTCTCAGCAACGTGTCTTCCCTTTCTGGGAAGGGGTTCGCAGCCCAGGGTACACCCCAGATCACATATTGTCTCTCTCTTCCGGCTGTTCCTCTGTGCTAGCAGGATTTCCACGTTGGGCTCCAAACTTTGTCGGATCCTGCTCAGAGAAAGGCGAGACTCTCGAACGTGCCTACTTCGGCCCGGGCCAGTATAGGGTGAGTGTTCTTGGGGTGACGAGAACCACTGTTTAAACCAAGGAACACAGCTGGCATCTGCTGTGACCAGTCCCCTCTGACAGTGGCTGCGTTTCCAGGGGCTGAACAGGGTGCTGAGCGTTGTGAGAGAGAAGGACAACTAAGTCATGAGGCGCTCTGCTTCAGAGCAGGGTTTCGGGTCTCCTCGGGAAGAGACGGAGGCACCAGAGCTGGTGGCAGACCGCAGCTTGTTGGCCCGGCCAAGGTCTCTCTGACGTGCGCAGATGAGGCCATTAATCCCCCTCTCCTGGGTGCACCTTGCGTGGCTGCTGTGTCCCTGAGGCAGGGCTCGGGAGGGGGATGCTGAGGGAATGGCAGCAGGGAGGACAGGGGTAGCGTGGCGTGGGTTGTGGTTGCTGCTCACAGCCGGGGCTCTGCTCTGACGCTCTCCTCCGCAGCAGGCCAAAACGTTCCGTCACGTGTGACTCCCCCAACACAGACGAAGGTGGCAAAGAGGTTGAAGAGGAGGAGTATGACCCGCAGTGGCAGGAAGACTACGATGACGACGACGACGATGACGACCTCGATGAAGACAACTTTCTGTTCGATGATGAGTCAGATAACCTTGACTGCGACTCCTACTTTGACGATGATGATGCCTACGACTAGAAGCGGGCTGTTGCCTCGCCTGCCAGCCTGGACTGCTGCCCCTACTCTGTCTCAACCTGTTTGCATTAGTGTATGTCCTCGAGGCGGCGTGGAGCTCTCGGGCACGAGAGAGAGGCGTTTCCTCTGGGGGCTCTTCGCTCAGTGACTCCCCTTTACTGTGCAGAAACGTTGGTCTGGACAGACAAGCTGTATTACTGTGGTCGCCTCTCTCCGAAAGGGAGACCCCCTGATGGAGGGGGGCATCTTGTTTGCTGTTTGTTGCAGTAGTTATCTTCTCTGCTATGCAGCAGGACAGGCTGCTGGTGGGGGCACGAGTTTGCTGGACTGTGTTTCAGTGTATAAAGGTATGCACGCCCGCCCGCCCCCACGTGGGAGATATATATATATATATATGCAGAGGTTGTTCAGATAAAAATTTATCTTTGGAAAAAACCCCCCACCCTGAGGAACAAGGGTTGAAAAATAAGTTCTGTTTAAAAAAAAAAGGGTTTTCTTCTAGCACAAGCCTCCGTGGTGTCTGTGGGGAACATGGGTGTGAAGGCACAGCCAGATGTTCTCGGGGGAGGAGGGTGTGACCTGAATGTGCTCATCTCAGGAGTTCCTTGTCAAATGGGTGTAGGTTCAGCATCCTCACCTCGGCCACACTGTCGGCCCTGCGAAGGGGCTTTTCCTTCCTGGGCAGGTCAGGGAACCACGGGGAGGGGTGGGAAAGAGGGCAGGGGGCCAGACTGCACGGCACGGTGGGGCTGGTGCAAGGCAGGGTGCCCGTGTGTTGACGGAGGTGGTAACAGCTGGTGCCCATCAGAAGGCGGATGGGGGACTGCTGTCAGGCTTGAAGGGTGATTTGGAGGTGTGTGGGATTATTTTGGAGATAGAGGGCTCTTAGGCCTTGGGTGTCATCTAGGAGGAAGGAGGGGCTGTTAGAGGATGCTGAGCAGGAGACTGTCTGCCAGGGGCAGACCAGGGAGAGAGGACTGAGTTTTCCCGCTCTCCTCCCCCTGCCTTGCTCCTAGTCCAGAGTCTGTTGTGGTGGAAGTCCCAACTCTGCTTCCCCCTCTGGGAATGGGCTCCCTGCCCGCGGGAGTGACACCCTCTCCTCGAGGCCACTGGAGGGTGAGATGTGGTGGGGGTGCCCAGGCAGCCTCACCTTTCCCAGTGTGGCCAGTCCTGGCGGGAACAGCCTGAACTCCCCAGGCTGTTGGGGGACCACGCAGAAAGCCCTAGTTGTCAGAGTTCCTCGTATGGAGACACATGCCCAGCGCTCCTCATCCGCTGTCTCCTGGATGCCTGCTTAAACCCCAAGAGTCAGTAGGACCATGCAGCCCCTGCTTTTCCTGGATGATATTTGTAGGGAAGGTCAAGCCTTGATCTTCTGCCCCGCCTTAGGACACCTGTGTTTGAGGCCTAACTGCAGAGCCCACAGGAGCCCGTGC
>NW_010268018.1:0-229 GCF_000690775.1 Eurypyga helias
ATATCGTTAATATATATATCGTTAATATATTATATATATCGTTAATATATTTTCCTCATATTAACGAGACCCTCTACAATCTTTGTGCTCTCAGTCATATTAGAAACGGATTTATAATTAATGACAACTGCAATGCCACTACCTTTGCGTGAGAGAGATCTTCAGCTATCTCCTCAGAAGGGTTTGAAAAAAATTTAAAATACGAGAGGAAGGTTTAATGGCTGGGTTT
>NW_010268018.1:248-4196 GCF_000690775.1 Eurypyga helias
CTCACTCATAAGTACCTGGAAGCATGGAATATATGAGCTAGAAAATAATCTTTGTACATAGAGCATTCAAATTACAGTAGAAAAGATCTTATTTGTGTAAAACCAAGAGTGTATTCCTGGTGGCATAATATTTAATAACTGTATTTTGCCTTTAGAGAGGTACCGAACTTAATACCTTGGCCAGGATTTGACAGTTTACAGAGTTTATATTCAAGATGATAGGGATGTTTGAGGTTGGCTAGAAGCCTGTTCAATATTAGTTAGTTTAACACAGAAATTTTTTGTTGTTATTCTTGTTGCCTTCTGAACTTTTTTTTTCCCTCCCAGATTTACCAAATAAATAGGTCCCTAATGTATTTACATTCTTCAACAGCATTAAAAAATCTGGGTCTGATTAATTAAAGTCTCATTATCCATCATAATTGGAGTAGGTATGCAAAAATATAAGATTTATTATTCAAGGAATTAATGCATTTCTAGAACTCTTTGGGGTTCATATGAGAGTTGGAAATGAGCACTGTATAATAATTTGTTTCAGGAGAGCTAATTAAGTCAGCTCATTTATTCAGTTATCTAAGCCTGGTCTAATCCTGTATACTGCTAAAACCTTGTGATGCTCCCAACTTCATTACTGATTTGAATTAATATGAGGACGCAAACATGAAATGTTCCTTCCATTTAGTTAGGCATGGGAAGTGCCGGGCCTGAGGCCCACAGGATAAATCTGTAACCTGCCGAACTGCTCTTTTCTTCCAAACAAAAATTCTGAATTCTTTTTAATAGGAAAGTACCATTGGTCCTGCTGGAGGCTCTTCAGATAAACCCAGCTAAAGCTACCTATATTTCAGCCTGTCTTTGAACCCCAAGGGGTGTGGGAGAGAAGAAGGGGCTCTGTAAGGAAGCTGTGATCATACCTGTTGTTACAGTTGGCATTTACTTTGCACAAAAGGTCTGGGTTATGGGAAAAGGACAGAAAAGAATGGTCCTTGTGGTCATCTTTATCCCTTTCTGCTTCTCTGCCTGATGTCAAACACTGGTGAGTATACACAAACAAGAAAAGAGTCCACTTGTCAATAAACAGGGGGTATTTGTTTAAGGTGAGGATTAATTTTGGGTTCATCTGACGGTCCTCTGTTTGAGGATGCTTACGGTGAGCGTGGGGAAAAGGCCACGAGATCTGCTGTCCCTTGTTGAAAAGGCTGTTGCTTACTTTTAATACGTAAAACCAAAATATTTTTTAAAAAATAGTGAAACAAATTATTCTGATTGTCTCACTCTAATTGGGGGGACTCTTTTGCTTTGCAAGTATTGTGAGACAACACATTAGTAAAGATGCGAAGCTGGCTGCTTGATGTTTGCAACACAAACCCAATGTTGTCCACTCAGTGCTGGATGCCAAAATGCAATTCACAAATAGGTTAAAAGGAACCGTGGGCCACAGTCTCATGCTGGGAGTGTTGTGGTTGATTTTTTTTTTTTAATGTCAGTTGTTTCGCTGTGCTGGCTCAGTAAATTTGAGAATTATTGTACAATGTACCTGAGTTTTTGTTCCTTCCATTATGGTCCTACTCTCTTTTCCCCCAAAACGTTCTACTCCGTTATAGGCAGTTGATTAAGGGCTGAATTCTCCTAGCCTGGCAGTGCACCAACAGGCTGGCAGCTTTCCAAGAAACATAGGTGCCTAAAAACTTGTTGAACTACCCATTTAGAAACGGAGCTCTGCTGAAATTGAGCTCCAGGAAACCAGTCTTGTTATATACTTGGAGTTCATAATGGGTATCCGAGTCAAATGTTCATGGGGCAAGCTCTGGAGACTTCATACCCCATGAAAACTGGCCATGCTAGGCACCCATTTAATATCTTTCCATAAAACCATGCCATAAAAGTAATACTTGGGTCTGAAGCTTTTTGTGTATGTGGTATGCTGTTTCTTAAAGAAATCAAAGGGAAAACTAAGTAGCAGTTCTGGAGAATTAGTATGTATATATTGCATTAAGTAAAAGAGACCTACGGGAAACTTAGGTTTTGCCAAGGAGGACTGAGAAAGTATTTCGGTCCTTGCATTGCTGTAATAAGGGAATTATTTATTTATTATCAAGCTGATGTAATAGAGCAGTGGGTGTTCTGAGTAAACTGCCTTACAATTTGCTGCTGTGCATGTGAGTCTGCAGACCTCCTTTCTGGTGAACTGAAGGCATCACCTCATCAAATAGATGAAGTGATGGTGGCCTTTTAAAATTCTTAGCATGTTTTTTGGCTGTGCCCAACTTCTTCAGAAATTCTACATCCAGTTCATTTTTTGCAGGCCTGAATGCTATAGCTTTTGATTAACTAGAGTTTGGGGTTTCTCTTCCATTTTGTAAAGAATTTCCATTATTAGATGATGACACCAATTGATTATCCTGCTTTACTGCATCTTCTAAGCATACATTAAACCCCTCTGCCTTTCCAAGGGTGAAAGGCCATGTAGACTCCTAGTAGTCCCACCACAGCATGTTGTTCCTTTGTTAGTAAGGCAGCAATTAACAAGTTTTAATGGAACAAAAGCTCCCAGAGACAAGCACAGCATTATAATAGGAAGGTGTCTGCTTTATTTCTTCTCAACAGGGCAAGATCCTGTATAACTCTTCCTCCCTTCCCCCTCTTAGGTTGAACAGCCCTGACAAGGTGCTCAGTGTGGGATTTTTATTCCTTCGCTATCTATACCACAGTGCATCTAAAAATAATCATATTTGCACGTGTTCAATTATTAAAGTGTTCTAAAACATAGGACTGAACTGCAGTCCTGTTAAAAAGTGAGAGGTGTTTTAATGTCAGTAAAGGGGAAAAATTGTATTTTATTTTCTTACAAAGATGATCTCCGTGGTGCCGTTGAATTCTGCACTGTCAGGTTTTGCTGAAGGACTAATTGTTTTTTGAAGCAATTCTTTCAGTTTTTAATGTCATGTTTATGCAAATTTAAACACAGTAAGAGAAAGAGAGGCCAAGGAGACGTCATCTTTCCCAAATAATCTATATGATTTTTTTTTTAAATAAAAGTCTCAGTTGGGAAATAATTGCCTGTGTGCATGAGATTAATAAGAACTAAGTAATTTGCTATTGGTTTTCATTAGGAGAGTTGGTTTTCAGCTGAGCTATTTAAAAATCTAAAAGGTGCCTCCTGAAATTCTAGCTATATTTAAAGTAAATGAGATGTTCTTAGATATGTTATGGAATGTAAAACACATCTTTTTCCCCAGTGAACTTCAGCCTGTCTGGGCTTAATTTGGTGCTTTGATGCATGCTAGATATTTTTAGATCTGAAAGAAGCAGGACTGTTGCATCTGCATTACTTGGGAGCCCTGGAGTCCCAGTCTACTCTTAAATGCTCCTTCTGCATGGTGGGCTGGCCCCATGCGGGCCTGGCTGGGGGAAAGGATGGGCTGGTCCAGGGGTCGGTTCTCCAAAGTGATGGAGGAGCCCTGGGATAGATGACCAAACCCATCTGTGTAATCTGTGAAAGATAATACCATTGTCCTTTGTCTGCCTTTTTTGAAAATGCAAATTTAGGAAGGCTCAGCCTGTCTCTCACCGAGTGGCTGGGCAGTGTGTGGCCATGCCTTGTTCTCAGGAGGTAGGAGTACGAAGGAGGAGAGCTTGCTAGTTTGGAGAAAACTGGCATATTTATGGTCAGTAACTTTCCCAGTGGAAAGTAATGTTTCTGTCTAAGAAAGTGTTGTGTCTTAAATTTTAAGGATAAGATGTCAGAAATGCACGTGGGCGTTTGTGGTATAGCCCATAATCTGCATCCTTTGGAAAAGCCTGTAACTGTGAGACCTGCACTAAAACTGGAAATCACGTCAAATGTGACTAATTTCAGGCTGTGCTGTGAACTTAGACCGTGTTGGGAAGTTGTGAGGAGGATGTGTCCTGAGCTTGAGAAAAGATTTCAAAAATGAAAGGTTTGTG
>NW_010268018.1:4245-10978 GCF_000690775.1 Eurypyga helias
CTGAAAAGGTGCTGCTTTGGTTGTTTCTGGTTCATTTTAATTTTTCAAGGAAGTCCTGTAGGGAGGTGGTGCAGTTCCTCAGTACTGGTGTACCCATGGTTCCCATGGTTTCTTTTCTTTTTTTTTTTTAAGTATTTTAAGGTAGATGATTGTAATAGGTTCTAAGGAATTTGGCAGAAACTTTGGCCTGCAAACTTTGGCAAAATTCAGGTTCGCTACATGACTTGAAACCCAACTTCTTACAGTTCATTAAAAATGTAATGGGTGAGCTGGTATCTGTCAATGCAGTAAGTCCAGGATGGGGGGATGAAAACAGGCACTTATTTCTTTTGGATAGTAATGATGTCCTCTGTGTTGAACTCTTGTCTTCATAAGCAAGTGCTTTATCAGTATGTAGGAAAAAAGGGTATTGCACTTCAGTGCTGTCCCTTTGGAGTGATGCTTGAAATGCTTTAGTAGTCCTGTAGCTGCAGCAAACAAAATGTTAGTACAGTGAGAGACTAGAATAAAGCATAAGCTATAATCACACCCTTGCAAAATAGCTGATGATACATCTTCATTGGGAATCGAGCTATATTGTCTCCAAAATACTACAGTGCTACAGAATGAGAGAGGATCTGGAGATGTGAATTTTGGATGGAATTTTTCTGCTTTACTTTGTCCTTCGTGATGGAAAAGCCAGTTTTAAACAAGAGATGTATCAGAGGATGGTTGTAGAAACATGAGTGATGGAGAAGGTGCACTCCTGCCTGCCTTTGCTTATAAGGTATTAAGAGAGAGTCAATTATAGTGAAGGACAACAAATTGAAATAGAGAGGAACTGTCTGCACCATTAACCAGTGTGACTCTCGAGGACTGTGTGTGCAAGTCTACAGAAAGAGAAGAATAACCTTTTACATAGGTGAACAGATTTATCTGTCACTATCAGTCCCTGGTGCTATAGGACTGTGTGACAAGGTACAAGAGAAAAGGCCTGTATCACTGATGATTTTGTGACTCTGCATACCCATGTTTCCCACCCCTAAGAACTCTTCAGACCATCATGACGATAGGGCAGTGAGAGCCTGTGATCAGGCCTGCCTTTTCCTAAAGCTTATGCGGGATGTCTCGAAGTCAGGCAAGCTGACCTGCTGTGACACAGGCCCGCAAATGTGTGATCTGCAGCTTAAAACATCTCCTTGAGCATCTCCTGTCATGCTTTTTCCCTAGTCCCCTGTGCCAGGAGAACTGAATTGGGTCACATATTCATAAAAACCAACAGACCTTTGCTCCCGAACAGTGCACTGGCCCACTGAGCACGAGCAGGTGGGAGCCCACGGGTAATTTATATCAGATGTTTCCCTCACAATAACAGTATTTGAGGTCATTTCAATAACTTGACACACCTGCAGTTTTCTTAATAGGCTGTTAAATCATTTCAAACTGTCCAAATCTCCCTGTGTACAATGGAATATACAAAATCATGGTAATGCCGCTTCTGAGAGGAACAAACTGCTGTCAGATTCCCCTCCACATTCTCAAAGAGCGAGTGTACAATTGCAAATCCATTGAACTGCACTCCATTATCTCTTATTAATGGGAAATTGTCCATAAATTGCTGAGGCGTGACTGGTTTCTCTTCCCCAACACAGCTGCAATCTCTTTATCCTGTGATATTCCAGCCCCTTAAAAATAAAAAGAGAAAGTGGAGCATGGGGGTGGGAGGGATGGGAGGAGGGGGGCTTGAAAGCACTCGCGGCAGTGCCTTCCAGCAGCCCCTGGCAAGAGGAGCTTCTTCCCTGCTGCCGACCCAGCCCAGCATGGGATTACGGCTGGGACTGGCTTCCCAGTAAAGGGATGGAAAAGGAAGAGCAACTGGCGGTGAGATACAAAAGTAGGAGCAGGAAAAAGGAAATAATTTACCGTGACATAGTGAACGTGAGGTTATGTGAAGAGAAACTGTTCTCTTCACAGCACTGTTGTGGGCCACAGGCACATTGGTGAGATGCCCTTCCAAAACACCCAGCTTCCCCCCTGCCCCCCTCCCAATAGCCCTTCTGGGCAGAGGAGTGACAGGTGCGGATGAGCTCAGAGTGTGACCCAGTGCCTGCCAAGGGCTGCGGAAAGTTAGCTCTTACCTTTTACATCAGATCTTGTAGTGGGTGGGAGCAAGAAGCCAGTTGGATTTTCAAAAGGACTCGGTGTTCCTTGGTACAGAACAAAAAATCTGCCACAAACATCACAGAAGGAGGTGCTGGAAACGGAGAGTATCTAAATGTGGCCCAGGGCTGCTGTTATTGGTGGCTCTGTGCTACAGAGGGGGAGGATGGTGGAAAGTACAGTAGAGGGGAGGCTGGGCTCTTAAATAGGGATTATGGCATGGAGATAAGCTGAAGTTGAGTCTTGCAGTGATCAGCTTTGCAAGCCCTGTTCCTCCTTTTCATTTTAGCGTCCCATGAGTTCTCCGCCCAGGCTTTGAGCATTTATTCAGGCAACACAAATGCTTCTGAGTAGCAGGAGACCTGGGGCAGGACAGAGGTCCAGGCACATTCAGTGATCACTGTGTCCGCGTGGTCCCTTTCCTCCTGTCGTGTTCAGATGAAGAACTGACCTACCTTGCGTGGCAAGTAACAAAAGGCCATACAGTTTTCCCTGTGTTAATTATACTACAGACTGTTTAATTCTGTAAACGAGCTGCTTGGCATGTTTTCAGAACAATTACACAACTCCCTCTCCTGCTCTCTGTGATAGCACCAAGAGCAGCTCAGCTGTGGGGCTGAACTTCGGCACCATCCACCTCATGGCAGATGTCTGAGGAGCCAAGCAGGGGCACCGAGCAGGACTCCTTACGCGCCAGGTTGGTGGGACTAAAGGGTGTGCGGGAGAGAGAAGAGAGGGGGAGCTGTGCAATGCAAGTCACAGTCAGGTTAGAGTATAAACGAGATCTGATTAATGGGATGCATGGGCTAGAAATTTTTAAAGTGAGATTTTTAATTAAAGGCATGCTTGCTAAAGCCATTGGAGAAAGTCCTTGTCGTTGTCCCTGTGGGCTTTGGGGTGGACTTGAGTTCTGCATCTCCCTTGTTCATCAGCATGTGGCAGAGCACTGGAAATTTGTTTGTGGCTCGGCCGCTTCACGTGTTGAAAGGAAATAATGATCCCAGCCTCCGTGCAGAGTGCTTTGGGATCAGCTAGAGAAGACCAGCAGGTATCATCAATATTGAGCAGAGAGAAAAGACGTCAGCTTCCAGGAGTAAGGTAAAAGGGACCTCAGGTCTTGACCAGGCTTGATAGGGAATGGCAACCATTAAATTTCTATGCATTGAAGGGTACTGCCAATACAGAAAATTAACATTTCTGTAATTGCATACTGAAATACGATCGGGACATGAGCAGGAGTATTAACTCCAGGTTCCCATGACAACTTTTCACTACAATAAATGTTACAGAACGCAAGGTACCGTAAGTGCAAGGTTGCTCACCCACTAATTGCTGTTCTCTGAACTTCATGCCTGAGGTCTGAAATGCAAAACATACTGGAAAAAGTATCTTGAGCTTTTTTTATTATTATTATTTTTAACTGGCAAATACAACTTTGTGTACACTGAGCACCAGCTCTTTTTCTCTGCCAGAAAGGTTCAATGCAATTTCTGGGCTAGCAAATTAGATCCAGTCACCCAAAGTAAGGTAGAAAATATCAGTCTTTTATGAGGATGCTCAATAGCAATGAAAGGATTCTAGAATTTGTTGAAGAAAATTACGGCATTGAAGAGAGAAGTGGCTTTTAGTCCTTTGATACATAAGGGTTTATAATGCAATATAATAGAGGCCTTTTTCCCCAAAGGATACATGAATTCTATTACATCCTATTACTTGCTATAAATTTAATATAAAAAGTCTTTTATTTAGAATGACATGTAGAGATGGATATTTATGAACCAGATTCTCGGCTGTTTTAAATCAACATTACATCAGCTAAAAGTTTGGCCCTTAAGTGCTACTTATTGATTTATTTTTTGTGTTGTTGTTATTTCCCACTCGTCTGTTTTCTTTCATAGTACATATGGACTTCCCTGTGCTCCAAGTCTGGCTGGAGACTGATTGTGGGGAGATATTAAATAATTTAGTGCCTGTGATTCTAGAAATTTGGGCTTGGGCTGAGCCCAGCCTTTCAAAGACAACTGTCACTTCCTGCTTGCATTTCGTGACATATTATAGAACACTACTTCTCTGTGCAGCAATTTTGTCATTATTCAAGACAGAAAGAAAAATGGGAAATCCATTACAAGCCAGACTTTGTTATGACACAAGAGAAGAATCCCCTGGGAAGTAAGATTAAGTTCTCTTTGAAAATAAAATAAAAATGCCACCATGCTTGACAACATTAGATTTATTATATATTTATATCAGAAACTCGAGGTATGCTCCTTGTCAAAGCTTCTTTAAACGCTGAGATATGCATGACAAAGCACATCATTCCTTGAGTCATTGAAAGGGAAGTTTATTACTGAATCGGAATTAAAAGATTTGAATAAGAACGGAAATCGGCGGTTTCATCACCTAGTTGGAGGCTGACTGGTTGCTGCCTATGTGAGCCATTTCAAACTGCTCGGCTGTGAACTTGGTATGTACAGGCAGAGGTGCACGCTATGAACTTGTTGTGGTTTACAGTGGTTTAAGCAGAGATGTGTTATTCCGCAACTGGAGCAAACCCAAAGGGTAGCTTAGTTAGATATGGCCCATCTAATAGCTGGTAACTTGCTATGCCTTGCTAACTAAATTTCTCTTGATTTTGTATACCCGTATCTTGAAAGAGAAATGCCATGGTGTACGATTAAATCCCAGGGACACTGCATGTTCAAAGATTTTTCTGCAGCTAGTCCCAGTCCTTCAAGGAGCTGGGCATGCTCATCCCTGATTAACTCATGTCATAGGTACTTGGCATGTTTGGAGATTACATTGCAGGCCTGAGAAATTGAAATTGATGGAAAGACTTAATTTCTTCAACTGTGCATTATCCTAGATTGTGCGTCTCAGAAGTACTGGCTGATTCATCTTCCATGATCATAGAATCATAGAATCACAGAATGGTTTGGGCTGGAAGGGACCTTAAAGACCATCTAGTTCCAACCCCCCTGCCAGGGGCAGGGACACCTTCCACTAGACAAGGTTGCTGAAAGCCACATCCAGCCTGGCCTTGAAGACATCCAGGGATGGGGCATCCACAACATCTCTGGGCAACCTGTTCCAGTGCCAGAGATCTGCTCCCAGAGGTTAGGTGTATGCATATGAGGAAGCTGGAGTTGTTGTCATCATGACTGAGTGAATTTTCTACAGGAAAACTAGCAAAAGAAATGGGAATGAATTGCAAATGGCATCAGGTTAGAAAGGGGGAAACAAGATGGTCGAAGAGGAGTGGACACCATCTGGAGAAGATGCATCCTTGTTGGACACCTGGTCTTTCTCAGGGTCCTGGGCATGGCAGGGATGGATGTGCAGAAAGTAGCAGCCTGTGTAAAACATACCTACGAAAAATGAGATTGTTTGTAACAAGCGTAAATGCCAGGAGTGCCTTTGTAGTCAGCAGTATCGGAGCAGGCCGCATCTTCAGATCGGTGGGAAGTCTTTGTGAGTTTGGCAGTTTGACTTGCTTCAGGGAAGTTAGTTGTGAGCCAGGAAAGCAAGGCAACAAGAGGGTTTTTTTTGCTTTTATGGCATTTCCACTACTCAGGAACAATAATGCCAGAAAACGAGACTATGTTATTTTATGATTCCCAGATGTGTCAATAAAAGGTCTGTGGGGGAAAACAGTAAGTGAAAATATACACAGTAAGCTCCAGAGAGACAACTCTGAAATAGGAGGGAGAAAAACCCTGTATGTTCATTGTGGGAACTGGTATAGCAGTCAGAAGGGGAGTGTGGGGAAAGGAGGAGGAGAGGGAAGAGGCTTAAGAGAAACTTGAAGACAAGGAAGACTGAGGAGAGGTGAAAGAGGTTACCTGAGTAAATCAAAGAAAGAAGACTTAAGGCTTGTATAAAATAAAATACTTCTATCCCAAAAGTTTTCCTTCTGTACATTAAAAAGCTTATGAAAGATTCTGGTCCTAGCTGTGAATTTACCTTGAAGTCCCTGACACTAGCACTTTGAGAGAGCATTAAGATTCATTTAAAATCTTATATTCCTTTTGATGCAATAAAACCTACATAGTACTTTCCTAAATGAGTACCCATTAAAGGGACAAAGCTATGAAAGAGTCATTTCCCACAAAATATGAAATCCAATAAGGTTTATTACCTACCATTTAGTGAATGGCAGAAGCCTATGAAGTATGTGAATAAGTTTCCAATCACCAATTCATTTGTCTCCTAGAAGATGTACAGCATGCAGTGTACCCAGCTCTTCCCCTCCACCATGGGTCAACCATAGCATCAGATTTGTTTATGCGCCATTTAACTTTCTTCTATCTTATATAACATTTTAACTTTGTCTTTTGTCTTCCTGTTGCTACTGAAAAGATAAATTCAACATACAGCTTGACCCTGTGATCCACTTGATGGCAAGCCTCCCTACATGGATCCACTTGACAGCAAGGATCCCTACATGGTCTCTAGGTCCATAGGTACTCAAGGAGGGCAGCAAATAATTTTATTTTCCTCGATTGCTTCTGTTTATTCAGCATTGTCGATTAAAAAGCTGTTCCCTGTTTGTATAGATCTGCGGGAATTGGTGAATATGAATCATAGAATCATAGAA
>NW_010268019.1:0-569 GCF_000690775.1 Eurypyga helias
GAGCAGCTGGGAACAATGGGAAATGCCTCGGTATGCCACAAAGGGTCGTGCTGGTGGCAGTGGCACAGCTCGGCTGAACGAGGGGCGGAAAGGAAGCCCAGGGGCACCGCAGTTGCCTGTTGGCTGGACAGAAGGTCAGCAGCCGAGAATGCGATGGGGAGCTCCATCATGACGGGGCAAAAGAACATGATGGAAGTACTGAAACATATTTTAAGCAAAGAAAAGACGTGTTTTAGACAGAGAAAGGAGCCTGACCGGTTTCCCCCTGATCCTCATGACCGGTGGGGTGATGTCCAAAAGAAAGCCGGGGAGGTGGGCGATGTACATCTGCCACACGCTTTTCCAGTGCGCTGCAGTCGCCAAAATGCGCCCCAATGGCAACCCCCCAGTTAGGAGGTGACAAAAGAGCTCCGCACGTCTGTAAGAGAGATCAGGCTGACCGCCCCGTTCACCATGAACTCGTTAGGAGGCCTTGCAGACCTGCACTTTCTTACTCCCCATGACTGGAAACGCATTACTCGTCTGGTGTTGACCCCGATGCAGTATAGTGCTGCGCTCCAGGCTCTGGC
>NW_010268019.1:1651-5959 GCF_000690775.1 Eurypyga helias
TGTAAGGTGCCCCTGCCCATGGCAGGGGGTTGGAACTGGATGAGCTTTAAGGTCCCTTCCAACCCAAACCAGTCTGGGATTCTATGAAGAACGCAGGTTTCTTTCTTTATTAAGAACACTAACGCTTGAGCTACAAAGTGCAAACAAGCAGATCTCTGTCGGTCACAGCAAATTGTATTTACTTGAACAGAGTACGGCTGCTGTCTGCTGACCTTGCTAAAGTGTTCTGGGGACTGACGGGTAAGATCACGGCTTGTGACAGAGCAAGGAAGCCCAGCAGGCTGTTAAAACACAAAGAAGATTTCAAAAGTCAGTGATCTACATGCTGTGACGAGGGTGAGGAGAGTCACAACGTCAAAAAAAAAAGCTTTCCTGTGTAGGGACTGAAGCAACGGAGACCCCTATCCCCACCCTGCGCTGTCCAGCCCAACATAAAAACAAGCAAAAAGGTGACTGGCAAATGGCACAATTTATTTAGTGTACAACAGTCATGGTATCGCTTCACAACAACGAATTGTAAAAGAGCTGTGTTAGATCTCACTGGCAGAACACTGAAACGAGAGATGAAAACACACCTCGGATGGAACTGGGAGGCCTGTCTCCCCTGGAAACATTCCGGCTACTTGAGAAGCTGCTGTCCCTGTCATCTAAGCAGCTGTGTCACTGGGGACGCCTAAGCTAGAAGTTCCCCCGACAGGAGGTCGCGGGCACGGGACGTCGCGGTGATGCCATCACCCCGCTCGTTCTTTGTAAGACGGGCAAAGGCATCGCCACGAGGGTCCTCCCGGGGGCGGATCGTGCCGACGCCGCAGCAGCCCTTGGCACCGTGGCGCAGCGGGACGCTGGAGTTCAGGAACAGCGGGCGTTGCTCTTCAACAAATTGCAAATTCTTAATGCAGCGACTATAGGTCACAGCAAGGTGGGAAAGGAGAGGAAACCACCCCCACCTACCCCCCAGAGGGCTCGCAGCCCTACAGCCGGGCCCTGGGGACAGGAACGCAGCCACTGCCCCCAGTCCCACAGCACCGACTCCCCGCGCTCCAGCTTCCCGCGTGCTCTGCGCTGGGGGACAGGCCCTGAAATCAGGGAGAGCAGCAGCCGCCCCACCCCGCGCTGCTGCGCTGCTTCCTGCCCCGCTGGTGGTGGCTTTGTGCCCCGGCATCCCTGGTTTTCCGCCTGAAGGAGACGGGCCTGCGGAGTCACTGCCACGGCCCTTCCTGTCAGCGTTCAGTCTGACACAGAGCTGCTGGTGTCGTCTGAAGGCGTCCCAGCCTACCCGGGCCTTGAACGCTCTGACCTCCAGGAAAGCAACCTCCAAAATACCTGCTGGCTCGGACTTGGGATTCCTGGTGAGCCACTTGGCGGGATGTTGGTGCTGCAAGAAGAAACCGTGACTGTGGTGGTTCTGGTTCATGGCAGCCGTTGATTTTTACCCTTTCCCAAGACCTACGGTAGCACGGGGTCTGTTTTGTCTTAAAAAAACGCAAACAAAACAATTTGCACTTGGCAGTTTCTGAGGAAAAGGTTAGATTTCTCCTCTGGTAACATTAGAGACAGTGTCTGAAAAAAGGCCTGTTTACAAATAACCACTGTTAGAGTCAGGACTTCTCAGTCTCAGCTGTTACCTACAAGTTAATCCTGAAAAGGACAGGGAATCGTTTGGAATCACCAGATCTTGGAATCTCTCATTTCAATCAGAGGAGGGTTACTGCACCTTTAAAGAAAGACACAAGCCCATTTTAGATGGAGGCAGTAGCGCCCAGGCATCCCTCACCTTACGTGTGCTTGTTTCCAATTACTGCAAGGCACTCCTCCAGGAAGTCACTGACCCGTGCTTTCAGAAAAGGACAGGGAATCGTTTGGAATCACCAGATCTTGGAATCTCTCATTTCAATCAGAGGAGGGTTACTGCACCTTTAAAGAAAGACACAAGCCCATTTTAGATGGAGGCAGTAGCGCCCAGGCATCCCTCACCTTACGTGTGCTTGTTTCCAATTACTGCAAGGCACTCCTCCAGGAAGTCACTGACCCGTGCTTTCAGCCACTAATTAAAGTTTTAATACTGATTAAAATGTTTTATTATTCTATTATGTTAAACTGCAGTGGTCTCCAACCTCATTAATGGATACAGGCTAGAAATCACTCAGGAGTTTCAGCTGCCCAGTTTAACAACCCAGCGACTGCCAGTGTTTGATTTAAGCGCAGTCTGACCAAGCACCCTTCCCTTCCGCGTCAGCATGCAAGTGCAGGAGGATGTCGAACATTGTTTAATGAGTATTTACGGAATATAAAATTGTTTGAGCATGTGACATCTCCATCTCTTCGGTAATTTACCTTGGTACAACTGGAAAGGGAAAACATTTAAATCATTTGGAATTGGAACACAGCTCAGCTGTGAAAGCTAATCTCATTACACATCTTGATTAAATTAAATGTGGAGTTTGCTATCGGTAGCAGTTTAAGTTTCCCGTCATTAGAAATTAATTGCAGTGGTAATTATTACAACTGAGTTATTTGCACAGCCCACAAACACTCTTTAGGTCTTCAAATGTTAATTCAACATTGGCCTAGAGGCACTTGATTATTACAATTCTGGTTTTCGTAAGAAACAAATGATCCTGGTGGATGTCTAATTAAAGTTGGAGAGTACCGTTAAGACTTTCAATCAGACTTAATCTCCAATTTCAGTATAAAACCAAAGCAGAGCTAAAACACAGCAAAAGTCATGTGTTATCTACACAGCATTTAGAAAATCAGTACAATTCACAAAGTTCTAGCCGGTAAAAAGACAAAAGTCTACAAACAAATCACAAAATTCTCAGGATTGAGGCCTGTCTTGACTTAATCTTCCATGTCAATTAAAAATAGCTGAGTCTGTTTTTTAGGATAAAGGGCAAGGACACAATGATTTTGTGCTAATGTATATAGCTTTGTGTCTGAAATAGTGTAAAGCAAAGCTCTAGTACCTGAAGATATTTTAAATACCTAAGTTTCCTGAAAAAAGAGATGAATTTTCCTTTTGCAAGGTTGGCAGTGTTCAATTTTAGTATCCTACTCCTGGATTCACATGGGGAGGAAAAAGGGATCCCCTGTAGTTTGGAAAGGAAATACAGAAAAGAGTGTTGTGAGAATCCAAGCTGAGAAATTTGTTGGTTTGCCTGTTCTGAGCATTTTACGAGGATACAAACATGCAACGTGTATCAAGCATGCTCCAGCCTTCATTCTCATGAGAAATACATAACCCTCCATCATTAAGTGCTTAACGATTAAAACAGTATGTTTCTGTGTCACTAAAAATGCTGGACAGTGACTGACTTTTTACTCTTCACACTTCAGTCACACTCACAAGCTTGGAAACTCCTATCTGCATACATTCCCAAAGAATTCCAAAAAGAGGCACTGAAAGAGGACGAGGATGTGTCAGAGGATCAGACTGTAGACAAATCCTAATCTTTGTGAGTAGTGTAAGGACTCCCAGAGATAACGCGTGTGGTGCAGGCGCAGCGTGGCCTGCTTGCTCTGAATTTCGGTCCGTTTGCAGTGAAGATCCCAGCTGCTGAGCGCCGCTCCCTAGGCTGCCCTGGTCACCTGGGCTGCTCCCGTTCTGCCTTTCCTTCGGGTAAAACTGGAAAGCAATCCCATCCTAGCTATTTGGAAGGTCAGACTTTATCATTGAAATGGTCCCTGCTAGCATTTATTTACAAATCTATGAAAATTTTGGCAACATCAAGAGCGTTATCAAAACTAAACTGTCTAAAAAAAAATGAGAATCAGAGAAATGAAACAAGAAGCCATCAGTGTAGAACGTCTTACAAATGTAACCTGTTCGTGAACGTCTGCCTTTTCTGCTGTGGGTCCCAGCATCAAAATAGGGAACGCGACGCCACGGCTGGGAACACTATTTATGCTGGGCAAGTCTGTAAACATGGAACGTTTTGTTCTGAAACACTCTCGTGAAGCGGGCGGTGTAACCAGGCAGGTTTTTTTTAATTTCCTCACAGAAGCGAGGGTACGATGAGGGTTTCAAATCAGGCTCATTCTCTCCCAAACCATCCATGATCTGTAATGAAATCGAACAGACTGGTGAAACATCTGCGGCCAAGTCACAGGCAGCAACAGGAAACTAACCACCTCGACAGCACCTCCAGCGGGTCCGGCTGGCCAGATCTCTTAACCGGGACTACGGAACAAGCAGGAGGTTAAACCGCAGGATTTGTCACCACGGTCTCCATGCTGGATGAAGCTGATTTGCCAGGGCTATGTATCTGCTTCGGGTTATGGGGGCTGCTGCGGTCCCACGTTAGCCCC
>NW_010268019.1:5993-21273 GCF_000690775.1 Eurypyga helias
GAGGAATACAGCCCTCTGCTGCTGGGGGAACTGAAGCAAGGAAAGGGAACGCTATTTGTGCGCTGCCAACCTGAAGCTCGCCAGGAAGCGATGACTGGCTTTGCCCAGGCTGAGTTCTTATCTACTACCATTAAAAGCAAGTGGTGTTCAATCTGGCCATTCTGAGAATGTCCAAAGGCTCCATTAGATTTTACTTCCCACACTCAGGATGAAATGGGAATAATCCAACCGACTTCAAATTGTATTTCAAAAGCAAATTGAGCAAAAAACATCTTCCTTACCAACCCTGCCCGTGGACTTACGTGGCCATTAGCTCTATCAAGGAGGTCGCGTAACCGACAGCCTCTACTGTGTCGCCTTTCATAACAAATGCTGTCTTCTAGGATCACGTAGTCTGTGCCGAAGGATCGCAGTATTCTGTAAACATCTTCCGGAGATCGCTTGGCATAGATCTGATAAATCTACGGAAGAAGAGAAGCTGTAAGACAGGTTACATTACCACCATTTCTTTGTTTGCTCTTTCATGATTCCTTTACCTTGAACCAGAGAAAGAACCGAGCTCCATAACCCACGTGATCCCAGTATTTTCAAAAAACAAACCAGAAACGCTTTATTCAGTAGCCACTTTTTTCTGTTTCTTTTTTTTTTTTTTTTGGAGTACTACGTTACAGCTGCTGTGAGGCACGACAGCGCTGCTGCTGGCTACGAGAACACTGGATGGTGCTGCTGTTTGTAGAAAGGGCTCGGTAGGTGTCCGTACAACTCTCAGAATGTCTAAATTATGGGAAAGAATAGTTTAAAATAATCTTCCCAGCTTTGCGTGGAGTTTCTCAAGGTGGTTGCTATGTATGTTATGTGCTAGTCGGGGAACTGAAGGGAGAATCAGGCAACTGTGGAAATGCTCCATGTGGGTTTAACGGCCCAACTGGGCAGCAGGATCCATTAAAGCCAACAGCACCCCAAGCAGCTCACGCAGAAGGAGCTGGAGTACGTAGGCACAGTAGCTCAGACACACACCAGCTGCCAGAAGTGAGGCAGCAGATGCCCAACCTACTGTGAGTTTCACAGAAGAAGTTACATTCTGGAACTGTCTGAAGGTAAGTTACTTCGAGGAGCAGAGCACGCCATGGCGTTTGCACGGTGCCACTGGAGACCGCGTGTGCTTTCTGGAGTGGAGCCGCTGAGCGGGGTAAGAATTAGCCGGCCCAGTCAGAACCCTCTTACCTGTTTCGTTCTCTCTCTCAGATCCTTGTCCTCGTAATGGGGATGATTAGTCAAGGTCCGTCCGGTGCACAGTTTGACCCCTGCCAATAGCTGCATGCTCCCAGCAAACACTGCTGTGTTTGGAGTGTTTGACCTAAACAAACGTCGACAAGTCTGAGTGAGGAAGTGTCTGTAGGGGCATTTTTGCATTGCTTCTTACATATCAGAAGGAAAAAAAAGACTGAAAAAATATTTTTCTGCCTCTCCTCTATTCAGGGAGCAAACTGTTCAAGCAACTCTGTTTTCTTCAAATATGGAGCGGATAAATCACGGTGATACTCTAACTGCAAATAAAAAATTTACTGTGCACTGCGAGGAAATTTAGGGAAAACATGATTCCTGAAAATTTCTAACTGTCTCCGTATTTCATGTATTTCTTGGGTTCATTTGGATATCCTCCGGATACTTGTAAATTCTGATATCCTAATTATTTTAATATTTCAAGATAATGATTGCGACTTAGATTTGTGTCTGTCATATAAGGTATTCTACATAAAATGGATTAATTTAATCTGAATGCTAAAACTTCTTGTTACTGTCCTGGCATTCACCATTCATTTGGAATGAAAACCTTGTTATGTGAGACATTAATCCTCCAATTCTGACAACTGTGGGAGAGAAGTTACGAAAAAAGTCATGCCAGGGCGGGTTACAAGAAGTGGGGTGGGGGGATGCCGAAGGTGCCAGATAGATATGCTGTCAATCACTGGTACCCTGAGCCCATCTGAAACTCAAAGCCAGTGTCTGAAACTGGTATCTGAATAACAGTCTTGGTATCTCAGCATTGTTTAAATGCCCGTTATGAAAAAATTGTATTTTTGCTCACCTTCTCCCAACAAGTTTACAACCTAAAATGTATCTAAAGACCCAACAGAAGGGCACAGCAAAAAGATAAAGTGAAAATGCCAAGCCACGGAGACTACTATAATTAGGCTAATTAAAAATGCTCACAGTATGCTTAGGTGTTTCCCAGCACTTAGAACCTGTCCTGCTATGAAGACTAAACCAACAGAGAGCAGCACACATCAAAGCAAGTAAACTGAAATTAGACAGGAATGTGAGTAGCTGCCCAACGTCCGGTACGTGTGCATGTGGCACCTGCAGCGGTCCCCTAACTGTGACACTTTGGGGTGCCCTGTAGGGAGCCCTGGGCAGCTGCAGCTATGAATTCAGTCTTCTCTAAGCTCCAGGATCGGCTTGAAAGTGTTATGAGACAAGTATTAAATTCGCCTTTCAAGAGATTACGTTTAGCAAATGAATTAATAACTACAAAACCTTCCTAAAAATTCTTGCACCGGTACACTAATCTCATCCAGGAAGGACAGAGATAGTGTTTTTAACAGGCCAGTTTAATCTCACCAATAGACGAGTTTTTCAGCAGTTTATGAAACCAGTTTAATTTTTAATTCTGAAAATATTTAATCTCTTTTAAAAATTTCTTTTTTACTTAAAATATTCAAAGCCACAAGTGTCATGAAGCGAATGTTTCATTAAAAGAAGTGAATTTCTCTTAGAATTTAGTATGACACAAATGTAACGGCCCTGACAGGCTGTCAGCTTGGACTCATCCCTGAATCTGCAGGAAAGCACAATTCCTTAGACTAAGCTGAAAAGACCATGGACTAGATTCACGGAGCAATGTGGTAGGGCTTAGACACCTAAATGAACATGGTGATTCTCAAAGGCCCCTTCAACACGTTGCCGTGCTTATGCCTGCACTGGGAAACTTGTAGAGCAAAAAGTCTGTTTCTGTGTGTGTTCAAGGTCGGTTCAAATTTGGCAACGCCCCGCAGTACTCATCTTTCCGAGGCAGTCCTGCACCTCTGATGCTGAAGAGCCCAAGATAATGCAAACGTGGAGAATCAAACTTACTTAAAAATAACCCCAACAAGTACCAAAGGCAAAACCACAAGAAAACAACAACATCAAAAAAAAAAAAACATTCCCAAGCATTAGCCTGCAGCCTTTTTCCTGACAAAAGCAAGCTTGAGGAAATGGTGATGGGGCCCTTTTTCCATAGCTTCCTGGCAAAAATGCTTCTCAGAAATGCAGACGATGCGGGGTTCAATCCCTGCCCTTTCTAAAAGCCCAGACAGGGTGAAACAGCCAAGTGCATCTGTTATTTATCAGGTACGGAGCGTTTTGCCAGCACTTCCTCCTCCTCCTGCACCTTAAAAGCGATCCAGTGACCCTTGCTTGCTTTTCAAAAACTGGCTGACGTGCCTCGGTCCTGGATGGAGTTCGAAATGAGGTATTCCAGGTGGAGGCAGATGTTTCCCTGACACTTGTTCTGCCATGTCTGAAGTCCTGGGAATGACCGGCCTCATGACACAGCACGGTTGGTGTCGGGCTGGGGCAGTGGAGGGAGGCACGCACGCCCATGCTCTACCAGCAGTGCCACCAACGCACGCCTGGCACTGCATCTCACGGCTGCGGACACGCCTGGAAGCAAGGGGATGCTGAGCTGCACGTGGTGCCTGCCCTCCTTAGCCACATCCCAAACGGCTTGCGCTGGCGGCCCTTGCCACGCGTCTGTCTTCTCCATGTGCCGCTGGAGGGAGGCACGGTCACCGACTCCCGTTTTCCAGGCACAGGGCGATTCCCGCGCTTTTCTCCGACACTCCTGCCCGAGTCAGACACCGACTGCCATGGTCTGGATCCCAGGCAGCTCACGTGCTTCAAACCACCAAGTGACACTTCTCTATTACCGACAAACGAAGCAATTTTTACAAATGTCTGAACAGACAACGTCTAAAACGAAAGGATGATTTGTTTTTATAGCTTCCTGCCAAGCCCCGTGCCGCGCTGCCCAACCTGCACACCATTTATTCTGTAGGAAATGTCACTAAATAATGACAAGGACTTACAGGTCAAACTGATTTACATTAGGTAATTTAAATGTCATCCCGAGCAGACCTGATGGCATTTTGAACAAATAATCTCATTTATTTTTGAAGCTCTAAGCTCTCAACAAGTTAATTACAGCTGAACTAATGGGTAAAGTAAGCACTATAATACATCGTATGAAGCTTTTCTTTGCCTCCACTTAAGAATTTAGAGAATTATGTACATACTAAAGAATAACTCATTAAAAATAAATGGGTTTTACAGGAGCTACAGGTCTATGCTCAACTTGCACAGACTCTAAAAGGGGCAGTTCTTTCTCTTACTAGGCTGCTAAAGAATTACTGAGTTGGTTTTAAGGAAGCCCTACAGAAATGGCCAACGTGCAATTACAGGTTACACCACCAGAAATAAAATGGCTAATTCTATTTAAAGCCCTCCAGAGTTAAACCCAGTAGTCAGTTTTCAAAGACGTAACGTCTGACAAATTTCAGATTATTCCTTTACTAGTGCCCTGGTGCGATATGAATCTAGAAAGCAAAGGGGTTTGAGAAAAGGAGATTCTCAAATATACCACGTTGAATTTTGCTTTAAGACAAAGTCTTTTTATTTGCAGAATGCTATAGTAAAATACTACAGGTTTAGCTGCAAATGATAGGCAGTAAAGCATATTTAGTCAAACTGTCATGGTTCTTTTTTTTCCCTCTGGTTTGGAAAGACTGAAAATTGCAAATATGGAAAATGACAGCCACAAAGAAAGAGCAACAAGATGCATTTTTGTTAGCCCCAGACTCAATTTTACGCATGCATATTGTGTTCACACAAAGGAGCGCACCTACACAGTTGGTATAAACCTAGTTCTCAGGCACTACCAAGTTCATGCCTGCATTTTACTGACAAATCAGTCAATCACAAAGGATAAGCCCAGGAATTTAAGAACAATAATTAAAAAAAAAAAGAAGAGGTGTAATATTGCCTTTAAAGTCTGGAATATGTGTTGATTTCAGTGTGATTACCCTTGAAAATCAGGCACGTAAGTAAGAGTGAAGAGTCAGAATTTGTAGCTGGACTGAAATTGCAATGTAGCCATTAATACAAATTACTGAATGAAAGAACCACCACTGAAACATGGGCATTCCGTTCTTGTAGCCGTAGGAGCTTTTTGGAAATTTGTGGGGTTTCCACTAATATAAGAATTTGCCTGCTTGTCCCCCACACCTGATCCAAATACAGCTGACACACAGCTATGCTCTGCCAAATCTCAGTCTCAGTTAACTTTTCCACTGTTTTGGCTGTTGTCCGAGATTTCTAAGAAGTTTTTCAATGATTTTGGCAACTGCTTATGAAATATTCCACAGTTCTAGATAGGTTTCCCCTTTAAAGGCAGAAGACATTGCTTCTTTAACACTTACCAGAAGTAAACAGAGTAGGGAAGTTCACGCTATTGATTTGCTCATTCTACTGATATTCTTCCCCATCTCACAAATGAGCATGTTGTTCCTGTTGTCTTAGGGAGAAAGACCAAAACTAAGAATTTTAATATACCTCCCATCTGGGAACACAGCTGTGAACTATCCCTGGGTCACTGGCAGGACCTGATTGACTTTTTTTTTTAAAAAAAAGCTAAGAAAATGAGGCAGTGGGTAGGCAAAAGCAAGAGCCTGGGATAGGCAAGGTCATTCATTACGTAAAGAACTGCGCTCTGCAATGGCTGCAGCCCAACAGTACGCAGTAGCTGTATGGTAGAGAGAAACCGTTCAGCTTCCTCAACACGCTATGGTAACTTCAGCAAGGGGAAGATTAAAAAATACATCTGCAGACACTTCACAGTGGGCAGACTAAGAGCTGGCTATTGTTTGGACTGTATATTTGGACAAGCTAATAGGCATTTAGATGTAAGCAGATAGAAGGGCTTTCTTGTTGCGGAGAGATTACAAGACAGTTGAGTTATTCCTAATTCACTGCTGTACGTGACAAATTAGAGCTTCTCATAGTGAGTTTTAATAATGAATGATTAGTTCCTGGCATGAACCTTGACAGATCATTAACTACAGCACAACTATCAAGTGTTAGCATACCAAAACATTTTTCTTACACATCAGAACTTAGGAAAAATCGGTCCCACTCCGAGAAACTTACCATCAATTTTGTTGGCTTGTATTTAAAGCAGAGATAATTAACTCTTCTTTACAGAAATAATATTTCTAAACACAGTAAATTCTAAGTACAAAATTTCTCTCTGTAATTGTCTGTCATGGTTTAAAATGAAAAGAGGACAAGCACCAGTTTAGCATTCTCAGCACTAAGAACTTATGAAAAATCATTCTCATCGGATCCAGTCAAACCCAGTTCATGGCTGGGAATAGCTCCACGTGCATATTTTATGCATAAATCTATATATAACTCTATATATTGTACACAGGAGACCTGAACTATCAGACACTGACCACCTTTTAATAAAACAGTAGTGCTAAATGGAACTGGCTGGTAAACATCAGTCACAAAACCATGTCAGTATGGCTGCAAAGATTCTAAATGACAGAAAAACCCATGGCCTGCTTTCAGAATAAGTCAGCGAAGGCTTGTAATGTATTTTACTTCTGAATTACTCCTTCTAGTTTATGGATTAAAGAAATACAACATTATGGAGTGTAAATAAGTTGCTATGGGTAGAATAGGCTGGGTGACTGTTTGCCCTGAAGTTCAGTGCACATGGAAACACAACACAGGGCTCCAAGGAAATACTTCAAACAGTTTCATGTTAAATATAGTAAATTCACATTTACTTTCAGAATGTTTTCCTCTAGAACATGAAACCGATTCCTTTCGGTTTTAAATCACTGTCAGAGTTCCAAATAAATACAAGACCCAGGATTATCTCTGTTCAGAACTTAACCTGGAAGTTTTTAATGGTTACTGTATGTTTAATAGAGAACACATCCCTTTAATTCACAGAGCTCCAGAGAACATCCTACCTGGCCCTTTTTCTCAGGATCTTCTACATGCAGTATTCCAAACTGTTTCCACCTAAAAAATACCTTCCTATGGTCTGTGAGAAAGCAGAAGTGATGAAGTGGGGTTGGAATGAATAACTCATACTCCCAAAAGAGACTTTGCACCTAGGTTTAGCTGTGGCAAGTTCAATTACAAATATTTTATTTACAGTTTAGAACAAAAGTTGGGGTTCATTCTAAGAAGTATAAACTATTTAGATTATTTTAAAGTTCAAGAAGCAGATTGTAGAACACAGATTTTTCAGCCCTACAACTGTACATCCAAACTCTTCAAAATTATTAAGTTGAAAACAGGACACCAGGCTGGGCAGAAGAACAAAATATTTACTGCAAAGGTCAATTAAGAGGTAGCTATAATGTGATGGAAAAAGCTTGGCACCTACAAATTTACCTCTTTTGGCTGGGAAAACTATGTGTACTTATGGGAGCAAACGGAGTCGCCTGGTTCCCTGACGCATATGCAACACAGCAGCACCACACTGACCCAGAGCAGAGCACTCTGGGGGACCTTGCATGTAGCTGTTCCCACAGCCCTTAAGGTGCTAACCTCTTGACAGCCCACTCATCCTTAACTACCTCCACGGGTCACCAGAGTTCACTGATGAGCTGTGACAAATAAGGAGAGCACTATAACTAAGAACATTAGCTCTACACAAATAGCATTTAACTTAAATAGAGAAAAAATCCTCTTACTTAATCCAGTTCATCAGCTCCACAGTGTCTGGGTCATAGAATTCTCTCAGCTCTGACAGTTCATCCATTATTCCTGGCCAGAACTGTAAGGAAAACAAGATAAATCAAAAACCAAGACAGAATGAACAAAACAAGTTCTGGATGTTGAAACACATTATTTCCTCTTAGCTGGTAACTGATCTTGTCCAGCTCGTGGGTAAGTTGCTCATGTACCCTTCTTAGGAAGGATAGGTGGCTGTCACTGCAGTATGAGTACACAGTCTGCGACCTGCAGTTCCTGCCAGATGACCAGAAGGAACAGAATTACCTGTTGTGGTGAGCCTGAGAACAGCTTTTCTCATGTGCACATCTCACTGGAAGTGTCCAGAACTCTATCAGTTAAGATCAGTTTCTATCTTAAAATTGATGGGAAACTAAAAATCGCCACCAAACATTACTGTTGTGCACTGTATCAACCTTCCAGGCAAACTGTTTCAGTTCCCTGGACTATAGGATGAATGTTAACATCCTAAATTATTCCTTGAGAGACTAAGCTTTAGGAAAAGGAGCAAGATAAAGAGGCATCATGTATCAGTTCAACACAGCCAAGCCATCAGATAATGCCAATGATTACAGGAGAAGGAAAGGCCCCAAGAATTAATGTTAAGTTTGGAAAGGCAACTTACAGCTAAATTAGAAAGAAGCACATTAGATGTGCTGTGGATGTCATTAATGGCATTTCAGAAGTTTGAATTCAAAGAGACCCACTGAAGGAAAAAAGGGAAGTGTGACTGAACATCCAGCAGACTACTGGGGGGAAAACATTTCAAAATTTACTGAGGACAAAGAACACATAAATCAAATCTGGAGGAGAGAAATAAGGATTTTAATTGATTCTGAAAGCTTAACCCTCCCAGGAAAAAAGCTAACAGAACAAAGATTTATTTAAGGGCTTCTTGTTGTGTAAGCTAGTGAATATTCAAGGGCAAAATGGAGCAATTAAGAAAGATAATACCAGTGGTAATGACTAACTGATTGCTTTGCATCAGTCTTTACTACAGAGGACGTTAAACCTGTTCCAAACCTGTTTTCTTTAGGTAATAAGGATTGCTGGCTTGCACAGTGCAATGTCACAGGAAAAAGTTTGAGAAAACCCATCAGATAATGTACAAAGCCATAAATCATCCAATTTAGACAATATTCACCCAAGAGTTGAGAAGGAATTCGAATGTGATGCTGCTTAGTGAAAATATGTGTTCTTTCACTAAAACTGTAATTATGTAGGAGGACTGGGGAGCTGGAGATGTAATTGGGCCCATTAAGCTACTTACTAGTTTAACTGTTTACTTGATACATTTTTTAAAGTAATACTGGCTGGTAGACTGGGAAACATCTAAAAGATAGTTATGACAGTATCACCACCTCACGGTTTTGGGAAGTGCAGCAGTGTAACAGACATCTTCCTGCTCTTCCTAAGTTCTCTCCGGAGATTAGTAAATGAACTAAGCAGTTGTAAAATGAGACTGTAGGGTCTCATCATGAATCAAAATTTCCTGTCTTCATTACTAAACCACCCTGGATAGCTAAACATTTTGAGAGCCTGGAGTATTTCAGGGTGGAGACAAAAGGAAACAGGCTCTGCTTTGCTTCTAGATCATGCTCCAAACCTGCCCTGCAACCTAGGGAGAATCTAGTGACACTGGATGTGTCCCCTGGATAGTCCCCTGGATGCTGGGACTATTATATGGCACTAACTAACCTACACAGGTTTTTCAAGTCACAGTGTCATACGTTAGACTGTCTATCAGCATGTCCTGCTCTGGCATCACCCGTGTCAAAAGAAATGGCATCATTTCTATTACTTTTCAGAGATTATGAAAATGGTAAATGACTTCCCTAAGCAGCATACCAAAGGGGAAAAAAAATTCCTAAGAAGTTCTCTTGCAGAAGAGTAAGAAAACTTAAGTGGAATACATCAGTGTAACTTAACTCAACAAACAGTATTTTTTGACTTTTCATTTCACTCTTTTACGGAGGGAACAGACTTCCAGAGTGAACTCTATTAGGAGCTTTCTTAACTGTTATGCTTTACTACTGCCTTTTTAAATTTAATGATGAAATTCCCCTCGAGTTTCTTGAAGGTAATTATTTAACAGAAATATTCTCATCTAGCACTAGGTATTGCAGAAATAACCTCTCCATCAAAGCAGCATCTGTATTTTTTGTATTTGTAAGAGCAGACTAAATGAATGGTATGCCCATTAAACTGATGTTGTAAATCTCACTTGTGGACAGACTAATAATCTTGTGCACGTTACTATTTGAAATATGTTTTAAGTATTTACATTTCAACTTGGGACCATAATAATACTTTGTTTCTGGGACAGACTGAAGATGACATAAGTACTTGATTAGTTTAACAATTCTGCATTTTAAAACATATAAACTTTATGATTATTTCTCCTCCTACAATGAATTGTTCCACAGTTTAACACTGTGCATTTTATGTGCAACTTACTAAGAAAAACAGACAACTTACATTTCTACAAAATTCTGCATTTAAATAACACCTGGTAACTTACACAGTCAGACAAACATTCGTGTCCACGAACAGCTACTTTGGATCAAGTGAGCTCCACTGATCCTTGACATACAATTCCATATGCGTAAAGGTACTTGCACTTCAGGTAGTCTATCCCAGTTTTTAAGATTCAGCTGCACAAATTCTACGTAATTATTTATCAAACAACATCCCTTTAAGGAAAAAGGAAAATTCTGTGCAAATAAAAAAACCCCAAAACATGGGAAAAAATATTCTTACCTTATATGAAATGTAGAGGAATGTAATTACTGGTAGAGAATACTTAATCAGATGCATCTAAGAGAAAATGCAAAAAAAATAATTGGTTATTGTGACGATACATTTATTTGGATAGACTTAATTGTTAACATGTTGATATCTGACACATTTATCATGTGGTAGAATTTACAGAGTTTTAATTTTAAGGCACATTCATTTTTTTTAAAGTAAAACCTTTATTACAGGCCTATCACAGATGATAGATTCCTATCTATACACTTAAATCTGACTTCCACAAAGTGAGAATTGATACAGTGATGTATCAATTCAGTGTAATGGATTGTAAAGGTCTTCTCAGACTGCTGGTGATTTCTTAATATGGTGAGACTAAGGCTTTTTTTAGTAAAATTGTGGTAATTTTTCATAGCCACATCTATATTGCCATCTAGTGCATTCAAATGGAATTGTTTAATATATAAACCACTAGAATACATATTACTAAATTTATACAAATGCACTTCAAAGATACCCAGTTTAAAAGGACTACAAACAATATTCATTTCAGATGTCTTACAGTCCCGAGTCTTGGTTTGGTTTAGATATGGAGCAAAAACAAGTTTCATGAAGTGCTGTATAGTGCTAACCCTCCGTGATGTGTAGAGACGAACACCCTTCAGGATAAGTTTCCATACTTCTGTACTGCACAGGCCAAAAGATGCAAACACACACATGTGGGATGTCCAGAGGTACTTCATCCTGGAAGAACACAGACAAGTTTTTGCTGATCATCTGGAGCTCTGCTAAGCCGTGTTGATGACAGCAGCTATGTTAGAGAAATTCTGAACAGTTTTCTTGGACTTTCAGGACTCTGAAGTAATGGAGTAAGAGATTGACTTTGCACTTTGCTATGTGCTCTTGAGAACATCTCTGCTCCCAAACTTCCAAACATTCTTTTTGGCACAATTTTGGGAAATGCTTCAGGCTACAGCAGAAACACACTGGGGGGAGAAAGATGGTACGTGATCCTATCACTTTGTGGTCAGCATATTTTACACACTTACAAAAATATACTCCATTGCCTCAAAAAGCCTTTAGTAGAATTAAAAAAATATATACCTCATTGTGCTTAATGCTAGACAACCAAAAAGAACGGTGTGAATTAAGTTGTAAGCAGCATCAGGCTTCAGTGTTACTGTGCATTCTTCTACTTTTTCCATGAACTGTACTTGATTTGAACCTCTAATTAAACAGAAGAAATAAAAAGTGTTATCTTTAGTTCTGTAACATGTTTTACATAGTTGTATTTTAAAAAGCACTTAATCCTTCTGATGCTAAAGAGCATTACTACTGCTATCGGTCCGCAATCTTCTGTTGTATCTATGATACAATTAAGCCTGATAGCACCAACTTGATGCAGCACCAGGTATTTATCTTCACGTCTAGCTTTCGGGAAGTGCAGTGGGTTTAAACAGGCTGGTTAAGAATGAGATAAAATTGTTTACGGGAAGTCTTATTCAGCAACTTATTGCTTGAAGCAGTTCCTCCCGCAGGGTTCACAGGGCTTCTGATTAGAGTGAAGAACTTAACTGTGTTTTGTGGGGGTTGTGCTGGTATATCTGGATGCTCCTAATGCCATAGACTGGAAGTAAAATTACAGAAAAGAAGTGCTGAAAGGTCTGGATACGACTCTTGGGAATATATTTGGAGGGCTGATGAAGAAAACAAAGAAGCTGCTTAAACGTGTGAGTGTTTTCCCTGTTTTTTCGGGTGGGAGAGAACTGGGCAGTGTTAAAAATTAGGGTAACGTTTGGGATCACATTTAGGATTACAGAAAATAAGAGCTGCAGGGTCTTTTGTTTGTCTCTAAAATTGATTGATGCAGCCTATTTTTAAGAGGCTGGTTGAATAGTACCAAAATGCCTTACACATGCCTATGACTTCACAATTATTAGGACATAGTTTCAGAATGCCTTAGATCCTCTCCCTCCCCCTTTTCATCCTGTTTTCCACAAAATCTACCATGAGTGGCATTAGTTGACACTCCTTGAATTTTTGCTTAATCAACTTTTATATCATCCCTTCTAACTTTTGCCCAGGTGTAAATGTAAAACTGACGGGTCTATAAGGAACCATTTACTTTTCTTTTTAAATAGTAGTTCAGTAGTAATTTTTTTCTAGTGTTGTGGAAATATGTCCAAATCCTACAGATTAGCTACAGGAACTGGCAGAAGTGGTTCCCAGTTGCAGTCTACCACTCCTGCTTCTTCACACAGATCACAGGAAGTTCAGCACAGACTATCCTTGCTCCTTTCTAGGCAGATTAAGGACACCACCAGGGAAATCTTTGATTGGGAGCGCTTTGCACAGGGAAAATGGGATGAACTAAAGAAACGAGTGTTTTTTTTCTATAAGCAGTCTTCCCCTGCTTCCTCTCCTCCCCCAAAACCCAACCAACCCTACATATATTGCAAAACTTCAACAGCAAACAAGAGAGCTTGAAGGAATCTAGGCAATAATGTTTCTTTCTTTCTTTACATCCTTTGCATTTTTAGCTTTAATAGGAAGTTACTTATTTTGCCTGATCTCTCTGTGTCCTACTGTTTCCTTAGTGCCTGTGGAAAGTAATACTGCATGCTGCTGTATTCAACTGTCAGCTCCTTACCCTTTGAAAAAGAGAAAATTGATAAAAACGTGAATTATTTTAAGAATATATTTTACCTGAGGTTCCGAAAAGCAACAATTACAGCTGCTACTGTCATAAGGAAGAGAACAAATACGTAGACGTAAAAAAGTAACGTATCCGAGAGTCTTGAAAAAGTGTTTAACGGTAGCAACCCAAAAGCTTCTTCGCAAAGATAGAGGTTAGCATCAAAATCTCTAAAGGAAAAAGAATAATCCTTGTTATCATGTATTTCATAATGTCAAAAAGGAACCAAGTTTCCTTTTTGCCCCAAGAAATTATAAAGACCCAGTTGTGTGGATATTATGAAGGAAAATATATGACATAAACATGAGGCAAAAATCCCTGATAATCACCAAGATTTTCAGTGAGAATAACCTCCAGACTTCACTTGATGAAGTCATACAAAAAAGCAAAATTGCATCTAAATCATACCTTGTTGACCCAAATCCAAATTTTGCTTTCAGGAATTTGAATATATGTTCATCTGACTCAAGATTAAGAACTTTCTAAAAAGGGGGAAAAAGAAAGACAATTATATTTTCAGTATCAAAACATTAAGCTTCACACAGTAAACAGTTTTTCAACATTTGAGTGAAACTCTGAAGCAACACAAGTTTACTGAGATAGGATGCTTCGCAATCAAATGAGCACTCGGTTTGTAACTGTGGTCCTGTGGTCCATAGGGCAAGTTACTTTTTACAATATCTATTAGGGTTAGTTTCTTATTTACAGGTAAAGTTTATCCAGGACAAGTTGGTTTGAGCGGAATTTATTTCAATGGCTTATCATCTCTTCCTGTGATACTTTCAATTTCCACATGTACTAAATTTTAATCTGCTGATAATAGATTTCTTGAAGATTAAAACTCTGAAGCAGAAAAAGTGTTACTGTCACTAATGTCTACAGACATCCCTGTGTATAAGAAGCAACAACAGGGGTGGGATGGGATGGGATGGTCTACAACGTTTTTATAACAAGTATTCATTTTTAAATGCATTCACTGAAAAGTAAACTCAATGAAAGACTCTGCAAATGCTCATCAGTATCAGAATGCAGTATAAATCTAGACTTGTTATAAAATGAGAGGTGAGCTTCAAGTTACAAATACGTATTCAATTATTTGGTGTTACTTTATGAAGTTTAAGAATATCTTTTAAATATTATTTATACCAAAAATATTAGAAAACAATCCTTCCTTTCTAACACAGTCTCTGAAATGCACTGAAATCTCAGCGCAATTTTTTATCTAATGATATTACTGTAGATGGTTAACAAATAGCTTTTAACACAATACATTTTCTAAGTTTCTATATCAAAAATTATTTGCTTACCTTGATGAATTTATTTATCAGGAGAGTCAAGCACAAGACTAATAGTACATGGAGGATAAGTTTCCCAAGCCTATTAAGCAACCCACCCTTTTTTAGGTTTTTCTAGAAAAAAGAAAATATAAGCATTTCAGATTTTTTTGTATGCATTTGGAACACAAGCACCATGGATCATTTGAAACTGCTTACCTGCTAGGCCTCATCAGGATCAAATTTATATTAGATTCATGTAAGCGAAAATGTACACATAACCAAGTACCCAGAGTAAAAACACATTTCCTCAGCAAAACTGAAGGGACAATATCATAAAAGCTGGCCAGCACACTGATCTGGTAGAGTTCTGTAACTAGCCGAGCAGCCTTCCTTCAGAGGTGGCCGCATTAGATTCATCCTGGCAGCCAGTGCTACTCAGGTGGTGTTCCCAGATTCCCCTAATTTCAACAGCGTTGCGTGCCTTTTGAAAGTTCTGTGGTTTAGACCTTCCACCGAAATATGGCAAAGGTGTCTTCTGGCTCTAAGTGTCAGCTGGTAGGACTCTGAGCTATATTCCCGTTCAGAGCTCCAGATCTGAGACTGGTTCTTTGGCTGCTCGCAGGCGACTTTGGGTAAGTGCAGGCATTGCCGAACTATAAAAAAACCACAGTCCTGATTTTAAAAATCATGAGTGAGAGACAGC